>NC_056743.1:1871195065-1871209108 GCF_019279795.1 Protopterus annectens | reverse complement strand
TATATACATGCACACACACACACACACACACACACACACACACACACACACACACACACATATCTATCTGTACTTCAAATCGTCGATGTACCAGATAATCGAATCCTATTTCATTGACACCATTTCATTGAATCTTCACTTCATCAAACTCCTGGAACAATGGAAATTCACTCAGGGTAAAAAAAAAACACTCATCCACCATGGTGAACCTTGTCCTTTCTCCACTGTAGTGCAATCTTGGAGTTGGTGTATTTAGTTAGGGGGATGCTGTATTTGGAGTAGAAGTGTGTGGGCAAGTGTGGGTAAATTAAGATTAAAGGGATAGGTTTAGTGTATGTATTAATGTCTGTGTGTTATGGATAAAAGAAATGTTTCGGTAAGGGCATAGCTTTAGTATTATATATGCATGTGTGCATGTGTGTCTTTGTGCATGGTGAATGTCAGAGCTAAACTGTATACACAGCACCATTGATGGTTACTGTAAAGTTTAGCACACACTATTAAGGTTCATCAGGTGGTCCTCACCTTACTAATACATGCTGACCCCAACCTTAACCATGACCCTGTACTTGCCCCTAAGCCTAACCATCTACCTTACTACAGAAGGATACTTTTTGTAACACTACCAGAATTCTGACACATTTGATATGAATGTTTGGTTCAGTTGTGGTTCATTTAACAGAAAAGGAAATTAGTTTCCTTCTTTAATCTCCAAGTCTTCAGGTGTTTTTCTTGTCCATGTAGTTGCATGCTGTGGTCAATCCTTTATGTGTTTTGTGTGTCAGCCATTTAGCATGTTCACGCTTTATGATGTAATTTATATATATATATATATATATATATATATATATATATATATATATATATATATATATAGTTCTACTGATAATAAACAAATGACCCAAATATTGATATTCACAATGTCAACCACAAAAGGTCAACTTTAAAAACATTGGCACACTACGACACATCCACCGAGCAAAAATCCCAGCACATGCAAAACAAAAGATTAAAAAATAGCAACAAACATAATTTTTTTTCCAAGGGGCATCTCCACACCCCCCTGCTAATTATATAGGTTCATAGGTGTTTACTAGGCTAATGACCACAAGGGCCTTTTTAAGCCTAGGCATGCATCCCAAATCTCTGACAAGTTCTGATATCCTTGATAAGTGTAAGCATGGGCCTGGGAGATGAACCATTTACACGTTATCTCTTTGCCTCCGAGACATAGGTGCCAAACCGGGGATGAATTTATGGTTTCCCATCCAATTGTCCAAGTTGTACTTGAATTGGATTACGGAGGAACTCTGCTTCACATGAATGGGGATCCTGTTCCATAGACGGGGTAGTGTCTGGGATACCTACCTATCTCTCCAGCAGGTCCTATTTATATCACAGGCAAGATTTAAATCTTTAGAATGGATAATTCTGGTACTGTTTGTTTTGTGGATATGCAGGAGGTCCATCAGAGTGGGGTCTGACAATGCCCTGTATGCCAGGCAGAGATCTTCCCATAAAAGCCTGTAGGAGACAGAATACAGGGATAGGGCCTTGAGGTGGTCTGCATAGGACATATTACTTACACCCTGTATTCTTTTAGTGGGGAACCTCTGTGGACGTTCCAGTTGTTGGATATGCCTGGTTAGGTGCATACCAAAGGAGGCATTGTACTCAATGACAGGTCTGATGAATGCCGAATACAGTGGAACAATGACTTCCTTGGACTTAGATGCCATACCTTTGTTTATAAGTTGTGCAACATAGAATGATTTCCTCATCACTGTAGACACATGATGATCAAAGGCTAGATTACTAATGATGTGTGACCCTATGTCCCTGACTACTGGGTCATATCTAAGGGGTGTATTGTCAATATGATAGTTACCAGGAATTAATGACTTCCCAAAGGATACTATTATGCATTTCTTGGCATTTAGTTTTAGTCCATGACTCTGACACCAGTTGTTTATCTGTGTCAGCCCTTCCTAGAGAACATTTGTGTCAGTGTGAGATTCAATGTCAGGTCCTAATTTGCAATCATCTGCAAATTTAGTCAGCCAGAGACCTATGACATTGGCCTTGATTTCTGAGAAGTAAATGCCAAAAAAGAACGGTCCAAGGACTGATCCCTGAGGGACTCCACTTGTGATTGGCCTCTTTGTAGAGGTGGACTCCCCAATTCTAACATTCTGGGTCCTGTCTGTAAGCCAGTTGGCTATCCACTGGGTGACATACAGGTTTGTACCTAACCTCTTGAGTTTGTCAACAATGCCTGAGTGGGGTATTGTGTCAAATGTCTTGGCCAGGTCAAGGTAGGCAGTGTGAACGATTTTGCCCTCATCCAGTGCTTTGGTGACCTTCTCAAAGAAGTCCACCTGGTTGAGTAGGCATAACCTGCCCTTAACGAAACCAAACTGGGTTGGGTCCAGTGTCTGGAGGTTTACTATATCTCTGTTGATAATCTCCATGATAATTATTTCCATGGCTTTACATAAAAGACTAGTGAGACTTATGGGTCTTTAGTTTGGGTCTATATTAAAACCCCGAAAGGACTAAATAGCAAATGTATGTACATTGACACATAAAGGTCGATGTACATACAGAGTGAAACACCTAAAGGGCGAAAACCGGAATGCCGAACGTGTTTCATCATCAGAATGCGCCACACAGGTAAGTAAAATTTAAACTAAAATATTAAATTAATTAGCTTTTGCAGGGGAAAGCTCCCCTGCACCCCCTACTTAAATATACCAACTCCGAGACCGGGGTCTATATCAGCATATTGAATGCTGAAAATGCTGAATGCAATTTAATCGAACTGAAATGTTCGAAATCTCAAAAGAGCGAACTGACGGAACATCGAAATCGGTGTTCCGTGCAAAAAATAAAAACACATTTTCAATACTTTAAACACTGACAGAAGTGGGGGGCTTCGACCCCCACACCCCCCAACATGGGGGGCTGTGCCCCCCTACTTAAATATACCAACTCCGAGACCACACCACAGTGGAGGAAATAGCAACCTCCGATGATGGCCAACCAATTTCTTTCCCTGGGAAAGAAATCGATGTTCCGTCAGTTCGCTCTTCTGAGATTTTGAACATTTCAGTTTGATTAAATTAAATTCAGCATTTTCAACATTCAAAATGTTGATAGGAACCCCGAGACCACACTATGGGATATATTTCCTTTTCCCCACCACCATGCTGCTGGCTAAGAAACACGTTCGGCGTTCCGGTTTTCGCCCTTTAGGTGTTTCGCCCTTTAGGTGTTTCCCTCTGTATGTACATCAACCTTAATGTGTCGATGTACATACATTCACACTTCTGATCTTTTGGTCTAGCAATATAGACCCCTTTAGTTTCCAGGGTCTGTAGATGGTCTACCTTTGTGCAGAGGGATGACTGTTGCCTTTTTCCATTCATGAAGTACAAAGCCTGTTTGGAGGCTACAGTTCAGTAGTAATTCCAGAAGCCCTGATAGGTCATGTTTCATGCTATTTAGAAAGCATCCTGGGATATTGTCTGGGCCCATTGATGCAGTGTTCTTGGTCTTGGAGAGAGCATTAAGGACCTGTTCCCTAGTGATAGAAGGGGGAGTTATATTTGATATTTCCTCAGGGAAGGTTGAGGGGGAGACAGGAGTAAAGTTATATTTGATATTTCCTCAGGGAAGGTTGAAGGGGAGAAAGGAGTACATTTGGAGCTGAATTTATCAGCCAGGAGGTTTGCTATATCTTCTGGCTTAGTATAGGTGGCTCCATTTACAATGAACTCTGCACACAACTGTGTATTGCCTTTGAGGTTGCGGACATAGCTAAAGAATGTTTTGTGGTTGTCCTTGGCCTAGGAGGCCAAACTTACCTCAAATTTGGCTTTGGTAGACTTTATTTGTCCTCTGAGTTGTTTGTTTAGTTTAATGAGAGTGCTTTTATCCTGCTGGGTACTGCACCTCCTAATTTTTGCTATGATTTTCTTTCTCCTGTTATACATCCGATTGATTTTGTGATTCCACCTGGGTGGCTTATTTTTTGAGTTAGTTCTGTACTTCTTCCTGGTGGGTACAGCTGCCTCTATGCAGCTATTAACATGCTTGTATGGGGTTTCTGTGA
The DNA here is from genome assembly GCF_019279795.1 of Protopterus annectens. NCBI lineage: Eukaryota > Metazoa > Chordata > Ceratodontiformes > Protopteridae > Protopterus > Protopterus annectens. Next base: position 1,871,204,994 of record NC_056743.1, on the reverse strand, counting down.
ACAGTTCTGCATAGGCAGAAGAGTTCTCAGGGTTTATAGGGCCTTGAAATGTTGTCAGCTTCTCACTTAATAGCAGGAGATTAGCCTTACAATAGTTCCTGAATATTCCCGGTTTAGCTGGGGGTCCAGATTTTATTTTTACTTCAAAGGCAACTATTTTGTGGTCTGACCTTACCAGGGAAGGCATTACAGCAGGGGGTGTGCAGCACTCTCCCATATTAGTGAGGACCAGATCCAGTATGGTTGCACCCCTGGTTGGTGTATTGACTATCTGGTCCAGGAGTTTGTGTTTACAAAATCCAGGAATCTCTGTGCATATACGTTTGATGTCATATATGATTCCCAGCTAATAGTGGGGTAATTGAAGTCACCCATGAATATGGTATTGGGTTGGATGGCTAGTGTTTTAATAAGTTCAAATACATGGTATGGGTTTCCTGAGTTATAGAGGGGGACCTATAGCTTGCAAGGAAGTGGTACTGGGTTTTACCTATGATGATGTGCATTGTCCTGTTTGGCCAGCCTTGAAGTATATTTATTTTTGATGCAAATAGAGACACTTCCACCTTTAGTCCCTGCCTGTGAAGTAGCTGGTCTAAATGTGTGGAAGGCATTATAACCCTACACTGTTGATGTGCTGTCTGTGGCTTTAAACCATGCCTCAGAGACTGCACAGACATCAGCATTCTCTAGGGTAGAGAGAGCTTCCAGGGAGTGGATTTTTTTGTTTAGGGTCCTAACATTGAGCAGTAATACCTTTAGATTGTCTTGGTTTTGATTTGCTGTGTCAGAAGTACTTTCAGTTTGGCATTGACTGAAAAAGGCACTATGGGGGAAGACAATATTTTAGCTAATATTTGAAAGCCTAGAGGGGAGAGGTGCAGACCATCCCTGGCAAAGCAGCTTGGACTGTTGACCATCTCCTTCCATGCTGACAAATGTTGCACCCCCTTAGAATGACACCAGAAACTAAGCCAATTATTAAAGTCAATCATCTTTTGTTCGTATTGTGGCATCATCCTTAGAGAAGGTAAAATGCTGCTCAATGCTAGGCTCATACCAGCCTGAGACACATATTCCAAGAGCTCTATGATGTTTCTCTTCATATAGTTTAGGGAGGTACATCTCAGGTCATTTACTGCCACATAGACTATGACTGAGTCATATTGGTAATTGTGATCCAATGACCTGAGTGCATGCGTAATATGGCAGATCCTAGGCCCCGATAAGCAACTGACCGTAACCTTCTCCTTACTCAGCCTGGTGAGAGGGACATCAGTGTCTTACAATGAAATCTCCAATGACTATAATGTTGGATTGTGGTGACTTGCCTTATGGGCTTAGAGGTAGAGGCTCCATGAGATGTAGCTCTATGTGTTGATGTGGGTGTTGTTTTGAAAGAGTGTGTTTGGTGCTGCTGAGGGTATTTCTTATGTGTATTTTGTCTAGGAGGTTTTTGTGGTTTATGAAGGTTACATGTAAGTGCCTCAGTATATGTGAGTCTATATATCTGCTTTGAATTGTGCGTGATGGGTGCAGCATGTGTACCACTGACAACCTTATTGGCATTAGGAGTACTTTTATGTGAGAGCTTTGCCTTCAGTGATGTATAAATACATCTCTCACATACCGTATGAGTTTGTTTGAGAATTAACTGGTTGTCAGTAAACATGAGACAATTTCTACATTGCCTCAGGATGCCCATGTCCACTAAGCTGGTAACGGAGACAATAGGAAAGTTCATATCCATGACAACAGACCCTTTTTTATTGATTAGACTGTTGGAGTGAGAATATCAATCACTGTCAGGAGTATCTGGTTTGCAACTATGTGGACAGTGCTTGTCACTGCAAACTAGTTGTCCTGTGTGCAACAAGAAATAAATAATGACTCTGAGACATATATAAAGACTCAGAGAGTACACAATGTCGGGGAAAAGGGCACATACTTCACTCCTGGGAAATTAACAATCCCACACACTTGTCGATCATCTGTGTAGTCAACTACATTTTGTCGATTAAAATGATGTCAAACCAAGGGGGTAATTCAAATATTTTCAGTTCCTCATATCTATCTATCTATCTATCTATCTATCTATCTATCTATCTATCTATCTATCTATCTATCTATCTAGCCTATATTCATTCAAATAAAACCACTACTTTGAAATTCAATATATTTAAAACCATTTAACTGAAAACTCAAAACATCAAAAAAGCATTAAAAAGAAAACAATGTTTTGCAGGGAGGCAAGCCCCTTTGCTTCCCCATGCGAGGGGCTGTGCCCCCACTATGCTCACACAACAATAAGGAACAGCAAACTCCCATAACACACTGTGTGACATCTCACAAAAACACCCACATTTCAGTATACCTATAGCTGTGTGAGTCTAACCCATCATTCACTTTCACTAATATCAGAAAAGTAAATGTATGTGGTGAAACATGCATTACTCTATGAAATTAACAAGTGCAATACTTAAAATTCAAACTTACAGCAAATGTATTTACATCAAGTGACTTTAGAACAAATTTACTTAGTCCAAATTTATAAACTCTAACTTTAGACTAATTGAATTTAGACCAAATGCTTGGAACCTTTTATATTTATATGGACTGCTTTCACTTGGTCAAGAATTCCAATTGTTGAAAAGAAAGAAGCTGGTACAGCTGATCGAAAATCAGCAGACCTCATATACTGGTCATTTTTTTTTTGCATGATGTTGCTGTACAGTGAGGATCAGGGAATTTATCCTTTCTCTACTGTATTGCAATTTTGGAGATGGTATATATAACTGGTATATGTATATATATATATATATATATATATATATATATATATATATATATATATATATATATACTTAGCAGGAGTTATGGGAGCACAGTACTTCATATGTCGGTATGGGCACACACCCATATATGTATACTTATATCTATCTATATGTAAAATATATATATTTATATTGGTGTCATATGATGTATCCCACTCTGCCCACCTAACTAATCTGAGCCAACTCTAATTCTAACCCTAACCTGACACATTACATTACTAAAAAACCCTTTCCCTAACAGTAACACTACTAAAATGATACTTGATCTTAGGTATTTTTAGCTTGACTGAGTTTTTCAATATTTTGCAATTCGAATGTTTTGTGTGTTCAGTGTAACCATACACACACATATACATACATATATATGTATAATATATATATATATATATATATATATATATATATATATATATATATATATATATATATATATTATATATATATATATATATATATATATATATATATATATATATATATATATATATATATATATATATATATATGTATTTATATCTATATATATGTGTGTGTGTGTGTGTGTGTGTGTGTGTGTGTGTGTGTGTGTGTGTAGAAGTTACCTATAGCTGGTCAAAGTGCACTATTTTCAAATTAATTTTGTTCAAATTAAAGTGACAGAATGAAATGCATCTTGAAAAGTTCATTTATTTCTGTTTATGCATTGATCAGTGAATACCAGTGATAGGAAATTTACCAATTTCCTTGGTGTTGTGCAGTCTCAGAATTGGTATAGTTAAATTAGGTGGGGTGCGGTGGTTGCAAGGGATCCTGACTCCCTGCAAAATATTTGTTTTCTTTTTTGTAGTATTTTATATGGGAGAATGGAATTTGAAGTCTGCTCCGAACATTTATCTACATTGATAGATAGATAGATAGATAGATAGATAGATAGATAGATAGATAGATAGATAGATAGATAGATAGATAGATAGATAGATAGATAGATAGACAGATATAGATATAAATACACACGTGTGTGTGTGTGTGTGTGTGTGTGTGTGTGTGTGTGTGTGTGTGTGTGTGTGTGTGTGTGTGTGTGTTTATCCACAGACTTACTTAAAATCTAACTAGTCAGCACTGATTGGGGATACCTCTCTCCCTCCAATTCTGTCCTCCTGACTTACTTAAAAATCTATATAAATTATGAGTCTGTGCGAGTAGTTATGTATGTCTGTATATATATATATATATATATATATATATATATATATATATATATATATATATATATATATACATAGATAGATATTTATATGTATATACATACATACTCACACATACACATACACACATGTACATGTATAGTTTAATTTGTATGTATACAAAACTACTTGTTCTTGGATTTATTCTCCATTACTGATATTATAATGCTGCAGGGTCCAAATGAAGAAATGATAAGTCAGCAAGCAAAGGAGAGTAGTATTGCTGAAATTGAATTCATCCTCAAGTCTTGGTGAGTACCTTCATTAGGTGGACCCTGTTTTTCACAAAATCTCACCAAGACAACACTGATATATTGACTACATTTATATAGCATATATCATGGACAGAAGTAGGTCAAAAATTAAAAAAAAATAGTTGGATGCACAAGACTCAGGGGAAAAAAGTGCCCAATCCTGGTTGGCACCCTGGTACCAGGCCTGGAAAAAATGACAGTGTAGAATCCCCAAAATTCAGAAACATTCCTTCAATGGGGCCAGGCCCAGGGGGAGGATGCCCCCCCCTGTTGTAGAAGGAAGTAGCAGTCCACAAAAATCACAAAAACTGATAGGCCAAAGAAGAGCCATAAAGGTAATAGAGTAGACTATTGAGGATAAGAAATAAATTGCATTACTATTATGCAAAAAGCCCAGAATTTCCAGACACAAGATATGCAAAATGATTAAAAGAGAAATTAGAAGAAAGAAAATAATTCCACAAGAAAAATTATCAGAAGCTTCAAACAAAAAATTGTGTTTATTAATACAACAGAGTTGTGAAAAACAGTACATAGACCAAGAAACTTTGATCTATTTGGAAAAAGAGTTATCTGAAGAAGTGCAAAAATATAAACAACAAAACCTAGAGATTTTTGAAAAGTATAAAAAAGAAATATGGACATTGGAAGAAAGGGAGATTTGAAAGGTAAAAGCCAAATTAATCAGTATAAAGAAGGCAGCCCCAAAGATGTATGAAGAGAAATAAAGGCAAAGGCACCTAACTATGGAAAATTTCACAATAAAAAAATAATTCACAAAGAGGGAATGTAGAAAAAATTAGTAAACTAGAAGTTAAAAAAAATAGAAGTTGAAGTTATGGGTGCCTGTGAAGTGAAGGAGTTGATGTAGAAGGTCTAACACAGGTTACATCACAGCATGATGGAACGAGTCCCCAAAGTAAGGAGAAACAGGAAGATCAGGAGACATCTGAAGAAGAAATATAGACATGGGAAAGAAAAACAGATTTAATATGGTGTAATATCTATGCAAATGAGAAAACAAAACTAATCAATACAAAAAGATCAGCACCAAACATATTTGAAGAAAAATACAGGAAAAGGAATCTGGACATGGAAAACTTTACAATACAAAAAATAAGAAGACAAAGAGGAAATGTAGAAAAGGAGATTAGTAATGGAGAAGTTAAAGAAACAGAAACTGAGGTTATGGAGTACTGCAAAGTGAAGGATTCAGTGTAGAAAATCTAATTCAGAAAGCACCACAACAGAACAGAGCAATGGACATCCAAATTAAGGGGAAACCAGTGGAATGGGAAGCAATTGGTCAAGTGCCATATGAAGATAACTTGGAGCCTTCCACTGGAAACCAGTATAAATGTTTATTTGGAGCTGGAGAGCAAGGGAAGGAACAAGAAACTGTGGGAACTCTGACACAGTCAATGTTGAGGAGTGATAGGCCAGTGAGTTCCCATGTGACAGAGCAACAGATAGCACAGGATGAAATTGAAGAGAATGTGCCACAGGAAGATGCTATAGAACTTTCCATAGAATGCCCACAGGAAATGGAAAACAAAAAATGTGTCCTCAGTTTAGAAGAAAATGAGCTAAGAGAAGAGTTGCTTGATTTAATATAGATAGACAGACATAGTAAGATCAGTGAAAGAACTAAACTGTATAAAAGTCAGAAATCTGATAAAACAAATGAACATAGTAATAGATATCCATGTGATATAACAGAAGTAAACAGAATATATTACTGTGCAGCTAAATTAAGAACAGATAAAGCTCTACCACAAGAACACAGGGTAGTGAGGGAAAGAAAGGGGAGAAATCGAATACCATCGTTGAAGTATCGGATACAGAAAACTATAAAGGAATTAAGACAAGAAGTATCACTGTTAGAAGAGTATAGAAGATGGAAAGATCAACAAAACTACTTAGAAGGATAGATGTTATAAAAGAAATGTGCAGTATTAGAACATATCAGGCTCTAACATGCACTATCGCAAATAAATGAATCTCAGCAGAGGTGGAAAAACCTACAAGATACAGAGATAAATATAAAGGAAAAGTACAAAATAAGCAATTTATTGATGACCCAAAAAGTTTTAAAGAGAATTGGGAAACAAGGTAAAATTAATTGAAAGTCCACCCAAAAATGAAGAAATAGGTATATTTTGGAGAAGTATTTATGAAGATCCTCTGGAACATAACAAAGATGCTAAATGGATAGACGTAAAAGAAAGAATAAGAAGTTTAAAGGTACAGGATATTAAATGGGATGAATTAACAGCCAGAAGGATTGAAACAAAGTTAAGAAAAGCCTCTAAATGAAAAAATCCCAGGCCCAGATGCACTACCTAACTTCTTGTTAAAAGTATTAACATCTTTGTATGAAGATTTAACCTGGCTAACAACGGGAAAAACAATGCTCCTACTTAAGAATGAACCTGCAAGCAACCCTAAAAATTAATGATCAATAACCTGCCTTCTGATGACATATAAATTACACTGGAACTGATGCTGACAGAGTTTATAGTCATTTAAAAGAGAACTCAATTATGGCAATAGAACAAAAGAGCAATAAAAGAAAGTCTTATGGAACAAAGGATTGTTTGCTGTTAAGTACAGTCACAGTAGAGAACTGTGAAAAGGGGAAGTATCTATGTATGGCATGGATTGACTACAAAAAAGTATTTGATAGTATCCCACATTTATGGATAAAAGAGTGCTTAAAAATGTATAAGATACACCCTACAATGATCAACTACATTACAGGGACCATGAAACAGTGGCAGACCACTTTGCAATTAAGCCATGATAAAGGACAAATTATTATTCCAGGGATAAAAGTTCAAAGGGAGATATTCCAGGGTGGATCCCTGTCACTGCTGCTATTCTGTCTTGTCCTTAACCCATTAAGCTGTCTACTTAACAGCTTTGGCCATGGCTATAATTTGGCTCCTAAAAAACAACAAAGTGTAAAGACGTCTCATCTTCTCTTTGTTGATGATTTAAAACTGTATAGCACATCAGATCAGGAACTGAAAGCACAATTGCAAGTTGTCAAAACTTTTTCAGATATTATAAGAATGTAATTTGGTCTTGATAAATGTGCAAAAGCAACCTTTAAAGCAGGAAAACTGCAGAACCAGGAAAACATCAGTTTGGGACAAGAATGTGATATAAAAGAACTTGAGCAAGAGGGAGTGTATAAATATTTGGGAACTGATGAAGGATCAACAATAAAGGATGGACAAATGCAAATAAAGCTTAGTAAGGAATATTTAAAAAACTTAAATTAACCCTGAAAACATTGCAAAAACACTGGATTGGCACCAAGGAAAAGACAAAAACCAAAGTGGTTTTAGAATAAAAAGCTGCACCATTCTCATAAGCAGCCATTATCCCAGGCAACTTTTTTCATCTTGTGCTGTATTAACAACCTCTCATATTTATTTACAGTTAATAGTACATTTTCATAGTCAAGTGACAATTCAGAACACCTGCCGAATTCCACTTTTAATTGGTTATCTATATCTTCTATAGTGCTCCTCAAGTTGAAAATAGTGGTATTGTTGTTTCTCACTAAAAGTTTTATAAATTCCAAACCAGCATTATTGCAAAAAATAACAAGTTCATTATAAAACAGAGATTCAATAGATAATCTGTTGAGTAGCTTGAAAAAACGAAGTCCTTAGGCATAAAGCATATTAAATAAAATGAAGTGATGTTTAGCACACTTTTATAGTCATTCAACTCCTTATAATCATGCTGTAAAGTTATTAAGTTGTTATGTTTGTAAAACACTGTTGTTTACACAAATCTATAATTATTTCCAAATCTTTACAATTAATTCCTTAAAGGCTTTGTACTCACTGCTCACATACAGTTGGGTTCCTGATCCTAATAGTCCAGCTGTGTCCTTGTTTGATTTAAGCTTCACACAGTAATATGTCCCAGCATCCTCTAAGGTAATATTACTAAATGTGATGGTGAAATCAACATCTCTGTTTAAGCCTTTATGTGTAGTCTTGGTTACTCGTGTATCAGGTTTGTCACTTTCGACTTGTGAGTAAAGGAGCTTCTGCATAGTCTTTCCCTTGTACCACTTAACAGGTCCTAAGGATTCAATGAACACAGTGCAGTTCATTGTGACAGTTCCCCCTTCTGTGCCAGAAACAGATGGGGTCTGGTATATATTCTCTCCATAAGTTCCTGAAAGAAATAAACATTTATCAGTCCTAGAATGCAGTCAAAACTTGCCTGTAAAATATTTATCTTAAGAAACCAATTATGAACTTTCAATAAGCAAGACAATAAACTTCAGTAATGATCTGAGGATTAAAAAGGTGTACTTACCATGGATAGAGTCAAAACTAGACAGAGAAAAGTGATGTTCAGGAAAATGTTTGTTAGCAGTGATGTGATGTATGATTGTAATTACATGCAGGGCCAGTCTTTGATGAAATGGAGTCTTAGGACAAAGACTCCTTAGTTCTACCCTGGCATCCCAATCCCAGCACTTAAATTGCTGGTCCATCTACACCCTGGGTCAATTGCCTGGTGATCTTTGTGACTGTTTCTTACTTCACACTGGTTTTAACTTTTTAATCACCTCATCTCTAGTGTTTGCTTTGAAGTCTGATATCCCCATGTGTGGTCTCAAGGTAGAACATTCCCTAAACCTTCCTTAAGGAATGCTACTAGCAGAACACAGATACAAAAAGGACTGCTCATCTATGCAAACATGCATGCTGAGCTTGGTTTAAACACACAGACAAAGGGGAAATATGTACAGTCAGACAGAATAAATATTAGGACTGAACCCATACTCTGACACTGTCACATAAGAGCTTATCCTCTGAGAAACCATACTGCTCTGGGGCAAACTGATGTGATCTTTAACTAAGTATGTGAGCTGGTCCAGTATTGTCCCTTTTCAATCACAACAAAAAATTCAACATGTATGAATAGGTTAGAGTATCCAATAACCTATGTGTTTTGTGATTAAAAAAATATATAGCACTCAAAGAATATCCATAAGCACATTCTGGGAGTCATAGCTTTCTACCAATTGGGGGCAAATCCAAAAATAATCAGGAGCAATCGGGGAAACTTTAAAACATTAGTATTCATCTGAGATGTTGTCAAAAATCAGAGAATGGAATTAATATAAATTTTTATAAGTAAAATAATTTATACCTCTAATTATTGTCATTATTTACTAAGTGTAATTCCTAACCTTTTTTCCAAAAGTCACCACTTTTAGGAGGGATTAATAGGGATAGAGTTAAAATATGAGTCAAAATCAGGGACAGTTGACAGGTATGAAGGAGATCATGTGAACTGAACATAGAAATTGAGCTGTTTCTCAAACTCTGGTCCTGCTACATAAATATTATAACCACCAATGGCCATCATTCTGCCTGAGGTCAAAGCAATTTAGTATTTGTTAAGAATTTAAATGAACTGGTCCACTAGGTCCTACTTTGTTTACAATATTTTAACCAAAGTGCTTACATTAAAACATAATCACCCTATTATGTGTAGACTGCATAGCTATTTAAAAAAATGCAAATTCAACACATTGAAAAAGGAACTTGAAAGATGCACATATAACTACAAACCTATAA
>NC_056743.1:1871170065-1871190065 GCF_019279795.1 Protopterus annectens | reverse complement strand
ATTATATACTTTCAGCTTTTTTATGTAGCACAGATTTTATACTGATATAGTCATTTAAACCTGGTGGTGAGTTGCCATCCCCTACCAGAAGAAGGGGGTGGTCAAAGGACAATTGGTCAGGTGCAGCAGAATGACCTCGGACAATAAGGTCTTTCTTGATGAAACTAATTTTTTAAGGAGCCTTTTCATTCAGAGAGGGTACCCTCTGGAAATGTTTAACAAAGTAATGGAAGAAGTCAATATAAAAAGAGCAGATACTTTTGCACCCATCTTAGGGAAGGAAGAAAAACTGACCCACAATTCAGGGCTGGCATGTAGCTTTGGTGAAAATGAGACAGGGTTAATTACTACTTTCAATGAACAATCAGCTTTTGTTAGGAATATATTTTCAAGGGAATGGGACAGTTTTTCAAAATTTTCAGACCTTGAATCTATTTTTGACAAAAAACTAACTCATGTATACCGTAGAGGGAAAAGCATCAAGAATTATCTTGAAGTAGGGACGAAAATCAATATGTGTAACAACAACAATAAATTTAAGAAAGGATTACAAAAATGTGGGAAATGTAAATATTGTATATATTTGAATTGTGGGGAAACAATGTTTTTAGAAGCAAGAAATATGACCCTACAATTTAAATACATTTGCCAATTGTGACACCAAAGGCATCATATATTTAGCTGTTTGTAAAAAAATGTCCCTTCTTCTACGTTGGAAAGAGTGAAAGAAAGCTCAGACAGAGAATATATGAGCAATTATACGATGTTAGGGTGATGAATGAAAAAAATGCATTGAGCAAGCATTCAACAAAATGTAATACAACAGGTTTCGTATTTTTTGTTTTAGAAGTTGTTCCCACTAATCCAAGAGGTGGGATGTGGGAAACACTTATTGATTACAAAGAATTGTATTGGCAACTTTTTTTAGATGCAAATCGTAATTTTGGGCTCAATGATATGGTATCATTGGCCCCAGTTTTGAAGATGAGAGCTGCCAAGCTTTAATTTAAAGAGGTTGTATTCAGTTTGTTTTTATTGTCATCTCATTTTATATACAATTCCAAAAAATACATTTTTTCTATTGAATTTCCAAGGTTCTGGTGGTTGGTCTTGTAATTCATACTATGGCCACAAGATGGTGCTATGTTGCAATTTCAGACTTATAAGCCCTATTCATGTTTAACATAGAAATATTTTAAAAAGTTGTATTAAAAAGGTTTTAAAAGTTTTTAAAGTTTTCAGATAAACCACTACAAATAGGTTATGAGTAGAGAATACATGTTTTTAGAGAATTGTATTTATTTTGTATTATTCAATGTGAAGTTTTTATGAACCAACTAGTCAATTTAATTCTAATTAATGGGTCCAAATGATTGGTCAATTGATTGGTGATGAAATTCAAACAGCATATAAAAGTATTCAAGTTTTTAAAATGGATGTATAACTGATGAAGTTGGCGACGAAAACGTCTATGTGGATACGTTATTGTGGATGTTTGTACCTTAAAGATCCAGTCTTTGTTGTGAAGTGGTTTTAAAAGTGCTTATTAAAGCCTTTTCTACCTTTGGAGCTTCGATTCATTTGTGCCTGGTGGAGTCCTTGTTACACCATTCTATATGCAAACATTAATAATATAATTGTTCAGCTGATAAAATACAAGTAATAAAAATGTGCAACAATTTTAAAAAAAAATTAAAAAAAAAATACAAAAATCTATAGTCTTTTGGTTTATTATATACTTTCAGCTTTTTTATGTAGCACAGATTTTATACTGATATAGTCATTTAAACCTGGTGGTGAGTTTGAATTCAGCCTGAGCTGCCATATCAGCTCTTTGTATAGTAAATGGTTCTTGAGGTCTCCCCCTCCCTTATGCACACCATACCTAACTGTATCAATAATACCAAACTTAAAACTGGATACACCTGAACATGCAGTGCTGTGTTTATATAGAGCATTGGTCTCCCTATGAGTTCTAATTTCATATAGATGTTCATAAATTCTATCCTTGAAGGGTCTCTCGGTTTTACCAATATAATATGCCATACATGTAGTACAGATAGCAATATATACTAACATGTTGGATCTACAATTCCCCTTAACAAGCTTCACCACACTTTTAAGACTATTGTTAAGTCTAATGGTATCCTCAGTCCATATAAAAGAACACACGCTACATGCCCCGCAAGGTGCAGTTTTTTTGTATGGTAATTTCCCTCTTTCTCCTTGTTCCAAGGCTATTCTTACAGCCTGTCCCTTGATCAGACTTTTCTTCTGCGTGAAAGGATGGTGACTAGTGAAATGCAAGTAACTATTGCACCATGTAGATTTCCTAAAAATGTTAGACTTGAAACCTTCCTTTGTTTTAGAAATCGTCACATCCAAATAGTCAGTACTTTTATCATTAATAGTATAAGTGAATTTCAGAAAGCTAGTGCTGGACTCCAAATAACCCAATAGCCAGAATGACATCAGATCCTCAGGATTTAGAAGAAGAATTTACATTTCTTAGTAAATGCTTTGTAGAAAGGGAATACCCCATGGAATTAGTTTTGGGGATTTTGGAAGAAGTGAAGAAGGAACGGGGTAAGAAGTATAAAGCACTTTTAGGTCACTCATTTACTGAGGACTACAATACACAGGATAGCAAAACTAAATACAATACAGCCTGTATTGTTGAATATAGCACTTTTTCAGACACTTTTACACATATAGTTAGAAATAACTGGAACCTTATGAAAACTAACAAGGATGTGTACACGAGGGTAGGTAAACAACCCATTTTTACATATAGGGTAGGAAACAACTTTAAGAAACTACAGTGGGGAAAAGGGTAATTTATTGCTCCCTGCTGCAATCTGTAACACATGAAGTATTGCAGGTCGGAGGTAGTTGAATCAAGAAGAAGAGGTTCAAAATTCCCGTTTTCACGACCATGCACTTGACATTCTCATAATATATATATATATATATATATATATATATATATATATATATATATATATATATATATACAGATATATATATATATTTGTGTGTATGTGTGTGTGTGTGTCTTTGTGTTTGTGTGAGTATATATATCTATGTGTATGCATGTGTATATATACATATATATATATATATATATATATATATATATATATATATATATATACACATATCTATAGATATGTGTGTGTATGTATAGAGATATATACGTCTGTGACTATATGTATATATTTATGTGTATATATACATGTATGTGTGTGTGTGTGTGTGTGTGTGTGTGTGTGTGTGTGTGTGTGTGTGTGTGTGTGTGTGTGTGTGTCTGTGTGTGTGTTTGTGCATATATACATACATATTGTGTGTGTGTGTGTGTGTGTGTGTGTGTGTGTGTGTGTGTGTGTGTGTGTGTGTGTGTGTGTGTGTGTGAGTGTGTGTGTGTGTGTGTTTGTGCATATATACATACATATTGTGTGTGTGTGTGTGTGTGTGTGTGTGTGTGTGCGCGTGTGTGTGTGTGGGTGTGTGTCTGTGCATATATACATACATATTGTGTGCGTGTGTGTCTGTGTGTGTGTATATAAATATATGCATATATGTATAGATATTTATACACATGTCTATGTCTGTATACATATATATATATATATATATATATATATATATATATATATATATATATATAGATACAGATAGATAAATATGACTGTGGGTGATATACTGTATCTATATATATATATATATATATATATATATATATATATATATATATATATATATATATATATATATATATAAATATATATATATATATATATATATATATATGTGTGTGTGTGTGTGTGTGTGTGTGTGTGTGTGTGTGTGTGTGTGTGTGTGTATTTCATGTAATCGAGACCATATGATTGAATATTCCATAACTCCGAATCGAAATTCCAAAACACCCCCCCAAAAAATAACTAGTTAAACGATTATGCAGGGGCCAAGCCCCCCACCTGCTTACCTTTTATATTTATGAATCTCCTTTCACTTAAAGCTAACAATATAAAAAGCAGGTGGGGGTCTACTCCCCCTACACCCCCAATGTGGAGGCTATGCCCCCCACACCCCCCTAACTATATATACTAACTCCAGGATCGCTTTACAGTGGGGAAAAGGACATAAACATTTTATTTACCCAAGAGTACTTACATTCAGTGAAATGTGATCCAGTGAAATGAGTGTTCAGTGATTTGAGCTTTCCGCGATTTGGTGTGAGTGTTTTTAAATTCAGTGAAATGAGTTTTCAGTGCATCAAACTAGACCCATAGATATAATGACAATAACTTACTCTACTATATCTTTATCTGTCTGTATATATACATATACATAAAATGATATAACAACAATAATGTCTTCTAATAGGCAACATAAGTGCTTGATTGCATTCGTTCTTTAGTATCTTAAGAACTTCATCAGAAAATGAGTCAAATAAATAAACTTTAATAAATGCAGTACAACATGTCAATCAGCTACATTTGTTAGCATATACAGGTCTATATTAAATGCTTGAAGAGCTGTTCCATCGAACACCTCTTTATCGACATGTAATCAGCTACCTCACTAAACTGCGAACGTTCAAAACAGTGATTTATTTCCCTGGGAAAGAAATCACTCGCACTAAAAACTCATGCACACCACTTCAAACATAACAAATTGGGGGGCTTGGCCCCCCCCCAAACTAAATATACGAACTCTGAGATCACACTACAGTGGGGTAAAGAGCAATGTCATGGCTCAAGCCAAGCGATTTTTTTCCTGGGGAGAAAAATCGCTGACCTGAGTCTTCACTATTTTGGGATTTCTCTCTATATGTGTTGGCGAAACACCATTCGCTGTAATGCCATTTCACTGATCTAATATAGACCCGCATATACAGATAAGGTATATCAGTTGACTGAGTTTTAACCAATCAGATAAAGTAGCTGATGTATGAAAGATGCAGATCAGGTGTGGTGTTATGGATTAGCATATACAGAAATGAGAGCTTCACAAGGTATATGGTAGTGGACATATATGGGCATAGATAGATAGATAGATAGATAGATAGATAGATAGATAGATAGATAGATAGATAGATAGATAGTGTGTGTGTTTATATACAAAACTTTCTGTGTGTGTTTGTGTATGTGTATTTATGTATGTGTATAACTATATATATATATATATATATATATATATATATATATATATATATATATATAAATATATATAGAACTTTATATAGATAGATATAGCTAGATATATGAGTGTGTTTCTGTATATATATATATATATATATATATATATATATATATATATACACACTTATTTATATATATATATATATATATATATATATATATGTGTGTGTGTGTGTGTGTGTTATTTCTAGCTGCTTTATAGTTTTCAATGATTTGAGATTCGATGATATGAGTTTTCAGCGAAATGAGTTTTCGATGATTTGGTCTCGGTGATTTGAAATTCGATGATATGAAGTGGAACCATATATATATATATATATATATATATATATATGTGTGTGTGTGTGTGTGTGTGTGTGTGTGTGTGTGTGTGTGTGTGTGTGTGTGTGTGTGTGTGTGTGTGTGTGTCTGTGTAGATAGAAAGATAGGTAGATAGATAGATAGATAGATAGATAGATAGATAGATAGATAGATAGATAGATATAGATACACACACACACACACACATATATATATATATATATATATATATATGAGCTACTCTTTTGACAGTGTGGTATGAGCGGACAGTAGCCAATGACCATTAGAGCATTGCATTCTGCACTGTGTTGTGTAGGAGTACAGTGGTCTGACATTCAATGTTGACCTTCACTGGCTGTGGGTTCCCATAGATGGAGCTGATTTATGGAATTTGGTAGCCCTCATTAAGGCTTGTATAGTTCTTCACTTGCATACTCAGCAGGTTGTATAATGAAAGCCTTTTCCTGGAATTGTAGCCATGACAATTATGGGAGATAGTTGACAGCATCACCTTGTTCTGAGCAGAAATTATTTCGTCATTGGCCCATTACATGCAGGATGGTAGAATCCTTTAAACCATCTGAAATGTTTATGTTCTCCACTTTTTAAGCTTGAAAGTTAAAGTGAACCATGAATTCAGTAGTTTATCATGTTCATTGTGTTTTGCCTCTTCAGTCATCTCTGCAATTTTTATACCACCAGTCTATATATTATTTTTGAAAATATGAGCTCTCAATTGAAGCCATTTCTTTTCTGCAGTTACAGTAACAGATATAGCCAACCCTTATTTTTTCAGTCTTCTAATGACTTTTCCAAATCCATTTCTTATTATATTTTCTAGAGTGTAATGATTGACTCAGATATAGTTAGGCTGTCCTTTATACTACTATCTTTCTGGGATTGTGGGAGACTTGCAGCCCATGGAGTGTTTGTTCATTACATTGATAAGAAGCAACTGTGATGTTTGCAGCTTACTTCAAGTACACAATGTACAATTATTTAGAATATTTAGATCAGCCGATTAATAAACTTCTTTTTCCTAAAGTGGTATAACTTTCTACATATGTTAGAAATTCTACTATATTACTACAGAAAATACAAATTGTAGATTGGTCTTCCGATATGTTTTGGGTGACTGTTGATATCACCAGTTTTAGTGCTAGTATTACTCATAATTATGGCATGAGAGGTTTACAGTTCATTTTTTGTGACATACTTTTTGTACATTTGTTTCAAACGTCTCAGTTTTGTCTTAGTAACTTTTTTCTTTCACTTTTGATAAAAACGTTATCATCAACTTAAGGTTACTGCTATGGGTGCCTCTTTTGCTCTTTTGCTCCCTCATACACTAATTTATTTATAAACCAAACAGAAGCAGCACTCCCAAAACGCTAGCTGCTTCCTCTCACAGACAAAATAGCCCAAAGAACAACTAAGCTGTTTATGTAAAAAAATTTTAATAAAACAAACAGTTGAGCGCTTTCACTCGACTAAGCGAGCTTCATCAGAACAATATTATGAGTGGTGCACTGCCATTAAATAACATATTTGGCGCCAAAATAGCGTCACACATCAGTTAGAAAAACAATTAAGTCAATAAAAACATTTTCAAAAGGATTTCCTTATATATAATATTTTTTTAAAAAAAGTTAAATAAAAAATACTAATAAGCATAGAGATATGTAAATATGTAGATATACTGGGTGACTTCAAGTACTAATGATCCAATAAAAGTAGAGGCTTAATAGAAAAATAGTCATTAATCCCTGGTGGTGTAAAAGCATCAGTGAAGACTTGCCACCATAATTCCCTATAAGCCAGAAAATTCTTGTAATTACCTCCTCTAGGATTCCTCTTCACTGTCTCCAAAATAGCATAGTATTACTCATAATTATGGCATGAGAGGTTTACAGTTCATTTTTTGTGACATACTTTTTGTACATTTGTTTCAAACGTCTCAGTTTTGTCTTAGTAACTTTTTTCTTTCACTTTTGATAAAAACTTTATCATCAACTTAAGGTTACTGCTATGGGTGCCTCTTTTGCTCCCTCATACACTAATTTATTTATGAGTTTTTTTTCCAAGCATGATTTATCTATATTTTTTTCAGAATTGGAATGTTTTATACTTTTTGATAAAATGATGGTGTGATCTTTCTTATGCACAAGAGACACCTATGGTGTAACTGCTTTTTTGATATTGCAGATTTGAATGATTATGGAGTGCATTTGAATTTTTTCTTAAAACTTATTTTTTGTTTTGAAATTCTCTAAATTGGTATAGACGGGCATCATCTGTAATTTTTACAGGAAACTCATTACAGCCTGCTTGTTTTCAAATGAAGGCAGCTGTCATCCATTACATACTTTGAGGTCTCTACCTTGTGGCGAATTGTTTCATATTAGAAAGAATTGTAGTGACTGTCCTGATCTTCTGACTGATACAACCCAAACTACCCCCATGTTTTTGTTAAGGGGGTATCCTTTAAGTGATTTTTAAGGTGCTTATTCAAATGTCTGTAGCACAAATAGACAGAAGCTGCTAGGTGAACATCACAGGATTAATAGTTATACTACTAAGGGTGATAAGTTTGTTTGTTTATGTGTGAATATTATTTATTTGCATCAACAGAAATCAACAACTCTCAAAAAAATGTGGAAGTTTATTCTTGGATCATAAGGAGGTTTGCCAGTGTTTCCCCAATAAATTAAAAGTTTGCATATGTGGTAAAAATTTGGCTAACTTTTTGGTGCACAGCCACTTTAGGAGACCAGATGATGCTGTACCCTAGGGATCAGTCTTGGGGCCCCTGCTGTTTGGGTATATTTTCTGAGGTTCAAGCCAAAACCAGAGGTCTATGGCTGACCAAGTTTGAAGATGACTGCAAGCTGGACACTGTCATCAACTCCCCTAGTGATGTAGACATACTTCAGGTAGGTCTCACCCAGGCAACACGGCCTCAAACTAACTACCAAAATATGCATCATTGTCCCCTTTGGGGAGAGTGACATCTCCACATGTTATCACATTAATAACAATGCGCTAAGCATGCAAGCAGTTGTGAGGGACCTGGCACCCAAGCTGACAGCAATCTAACCATTGACCATCATGTTTTCTCCATTGTAAGGACAGCTTTATACATGGCTGACATCATTAATAAGGGTATTTGTTCCAGGAACAAGGAAGTCATAACCTCTCTGTATTCCTCCCTTATCGGACACATCATTGAGTATAATGCCCCTTTTGGCATGTGCCTTGTGAAGCACATGCAGCAGCTGGAGACACCATGGAGTTTACTGACCAGGAGAATCCAGGTCTTCAAAAATCTATCCTACATGGATAGGCTAAAAGCCCTGTCCCTCTACTCTGTCTCATATAGACTCCTCAGAGGTGATCTATGTCTGGCAATGCTGGTGGGACAAATTTGCCTCCCAGAGACTCCCCATCTGTGGAATAGACTCCCTTTCCACATCAAGCAGAGTACCTCATTATCCTTCTTTAAGAGGAACATGGATGACTTAATGGGAAATAGAAAATACACCCCTGGGGTCCCATCTATGTCCCTGCTGGACAGGGGCATCGGATGCTGACTTGTGGGAATGTGGATTAATTTATTAGCTAGGCTTACAAGGGCCTCGGGTTAGTAGCCTAGTAACTTGCTATGATCCTATCATCCTATATATGTGTGTATATGTGTGTGTGTGTGTGTGTGTGTGTGTGTGTGTGTGTGTGTGTGTGTGTGTGTGTGTGTGTGTGTGTGTGTGTGTGTGTATGTATAGATGTGTGTGTGTGTTTATCTATCTGTATATATGTATATGCATATATGTATATATATGTATGTGTGTGTGTGTGTGTGTGTGTGTGTGTGTGTGTGTGTGTGTGTGTGTGTGTGTGTGCATCTGTCTCTCTCTCTCTGTATATATATATATATATATATATATATATATATATATATATAGAGAGAGAGAGAGAGAGAGTCAAATATCACGTTATATGCATATACACACACACACAAACATATATATATATATATATATATATATATATATATATATATATATATGGGTTCACTAGACAATCTCAAAATACTGAAATGTCAAATTTCAGTATTTCAAGACTGAATAGTCGAAAGTGCAATTACAAGAAACTGCACTATTTCGAATGCAGAAATGTCGAATCCGTTGTCGTGGTGTTGCGTTCGTGATGTGCGGTGCAGTTTGTGGATTTAGCTGGGGATGCAGGTAAGTGGTGTTTACGTAAGGGTATTGGGTAGGGATTTTAGTGTGTGTGAGTGTGTGTAGTGGTTGTGGTTTTTGTGTGGTTGTGTGCTTAGTGTGACCTCGGAGTTAGTATATATAAGTAAGGGGGTTGTGGGTGCAGCCCCTCACATGGGGAATGCAAGGAGCTTGCCCCCCTGCTTATAGGTAGGTTAGGTGTGTTTGTATGTTATGTTGTGTTTGTGTACGTTGTTTTGTTTTTTGTAGTGTAGTTAAGTAGGTGTATGTGTGTTTATTTGTGTGGTGGTGTGTATGTGTGTGTACATGGTTGGGATTTTGCCTTTCGCGGTTGTGGGTTTTCGGGTATGATATATGTGTGTGTGTGTGTGTGTGTGTGTGTGTGTGTGTGTGTGTGTGTGTGTGTGTGTGTGTGTGTGTGTGTGTGTGTGTGTGTGTGTGTGTGTGTGTGTGAGAACTGATAATCTGGTCCAGGAAGCTTGTGTTTGCAAATTCCAGGAGTCTCTGTGCATGTACATTTGGTGTTGTATAGGATTCCAAGTTTATAGTGAGGTAATTAATTTTGCCCATGAATATCATATTAGTTTGGAAGGTGAGTGTTTCCAGTAAGTTTAAATATATAGTATGAGTTTCCTTGTTCTTAGAGGGGGGGCCTATAGCTTGCAAGGAAGTGGTATTGGATTTTGGTTCTGGTGATTTGAATGTGGAGAAGCTCTAAGCCTTGAGGTATATTTATTTTTTATGTAAATCGAAATACCTCCACCTTAGTCCCCGTCTGTGTAGTAGCTGGTCTAAATGTGTAGAAGACATTATAAGCTTGCACTGTCTGTGTGCTTTACACAGCTTTAAACCATATCTCATTGACCGCACAGATGTTAGCATTCTCTAGTTAAGAGACCTTCTAGGGAGTAAGGTTTTTGTTTAGACTCCTAGCACTGAACGGTATCGCCTTTAGATTTTCTTGGGTTTGATTTGCTATTTCAGAATTACTTTCAGTTTGGCAATACCTAAAAAAGCACAAGGAGAGGAGGACAGTTTTTTAGCTAATATTTGAAAGCCATGAAGGAAGAAGTGCAGACCATACCTGGCAAGGCAGCATGATCTGTTGACCATCTCCTTCCATGCTGACAAATATTGCATCCCCTTAGAATGACACTAGAAGTTAAGCCAATTATTAAAGTCGGTCATCTTTTCTTCATATTGTGGCATCATCATTGGAGAAGGTAAAATGCTGCTTAATGCTAGGCTCATACCAGCCTGAGACACATATTTTGAGAGCTCCACGATGACCCTCATCATACAGTCTAGCGAGGTACGTCTCAAGTCATTTGCACCCAGAAGGACTATGACTGAGTTATACTGGTACTTATGGTCCAATGACCTGAGTGTGTTTGCAATGTGGTGGATCCTGGCCCCTGATAAGCAACTGACCATGACTTTCTCCATAGTCAGTCTGGTGAGATGTACATCAGGCTATCTCACAAAGGGTTCTCCAATTACTAGAATTTTGGATTCTCTGTTGGCTTACCTTATGGTCCTAGAAGTAGATGCTCCATGAGATGTGGCTGTATGGGTTGATGTGGGTGCTGTTTTGAAAGAGTACATTCAGGGTTGCTGAGGGAGTTTATGTGGACTTCACCTAGGAGGTATTTGGGGTTTAGGTAGGTTACATTTAAATGCCTCAGTATATGTGGGTCTATGTATCTGCTTTGAATTGTGTGTGATCGATGCACTGTGTGAACTACTGACAACCTTATTGACATTGGAGTGCTTTTGTGTGAGAACTTTGCCTCCAGTGACATTGTGTAAATACAGCTCTCACATACCATATTAGTTTGTTTAAGAATTAACTAGTTGTCAGTTAATATGAGGCAGTTTCTACATTGATCCAGGATGCTCATATCCACCAAGCAACAGAGGTAGTGGGAAAGTTCATATCCATGGCAACAGACCCTATTTGCTGATCAGACAGTTGGAGACATTTTATTTACTTTGTTGAGTGTACTCATTTTTTTAATTGTAAACAGTTTTTTTGCAAAGGAGTGTAATAAACATAATTTTTTGTTCGGTAACAAGTTGGAACTTGACAGAAGAGAAAAAAGTAGCCCATTCCTCTAATGTAGTAGATATCTGCATATGTGTTAGCACAATCTGCATGTGTATATATGTGTCATGTCTTTCAACTTTCATCTCAGCATTATGGACAAAGAAAAAATAATTAGGGAAAAGGTACTCTTACTGGGTGCTGTTAACACAAAATGATTTTCAAATTTAGGAGGGATGGAACAAAAGTTTTAAAACAAATTAGATGTGTTCCCCCAAATGCAGGAGAGCTGAGGTGTGTGTGTGTGTGTGTGTGTGTGTGTGTGTGTGTGTGTGTGTGTGTGTGTGTGTGTGTGTGTGTGTGTGTGTGTGTGTGTGTGTGTGTGTGTGTGTGTGTGTGTGTGTGTGTGTGTGTGTATTGTACCTTTATGGCTTATGACTGAAAATAGATTACTTTTTGGTTTCAATAAATTAAATAAATACATATATGCATACACACACACACACACACACACACACACACACACACATAAATGAAATACTGGTAGCAAGGCTTCAATAACAAGATGGAAGTGAGTTAATAATGTTATTCAATATCTTCATAGAAACTCAGCTGTGAATAATCCCCCCCCCACCTGCCCCGGCTGTCTTTGTGTGTTGTTACTAGTGGTGATGGTAGATAAAATATAAAATGATGGGCTAATACCTTGTGCTTGTATTGCACACAGACCAGTTTGCACACATTTAATGATCACGACTTGTAAATGTTCTTCTTTGTCATTTAATGAGATTACTTACTAAAGCTGAAGCTTGTGCTGAGACAAATTTGAGTATGAATATGTTTTGCGAGTAAATGACTTAGAACTAAACTGGCTGAAAAAATGTATTATGAACTACAACTGACTTAAGTAATACATTTTTATTATTATCATTTTTTGCATGTTAATCAGGCAGTACATAACACACCCAGACTCACATTAGTGGTCTCCCTGCTGGTAGATATAACAAGGTCATAAAAATGAAACTCTGATTTCATCCACAAAAAATAGTGCCAAGTTGCCAGCCTGACGCCCAACCTTCAGCGAAGGCATGCCCATTCACGCATGTCTTTCGGAGGCCACTCAACTGTGGGGAGGACATGCAGACTCCACACAGAAGGCACTCCAGCCATGAATCGAACAGGAGAACCTCTTGCTGTGAGGCAACAACACTACCGCTGTACCACTGTGGCTTCTCAGACCCTTTCCAAAGGGGATAACCCTAAAATTTCTTGGCATTGATCTTGAGACCATGGCTCAGGCACCAAGCATGTCTTTCTGTAAGGCTCTTCTGTAGAATATCCACATCATGTGGGGATTCAATATTGGCTCCCAGTGTGCAGTAATCTGCAGCCTTTGTTTACCAGAGTCCCTTACTATTGGGCTGTACTTCAGAGCAGTAGATGCCAAACAAGGGCAGTGCCAGGGCTGAACCCTAAGGTACTCCAACTGTCACTTGTCTGGGGCTGGGGTTGGTGTCATCTACATTTACAGTGTGGGGTCTGTCAATACAGCAGTTGGCAGCCCATCAGGTGATATAGGGATTAATGGCCAGCTTGATACATTTATCTATGATTCCAGACTGAGGGATGGTGTTGAAGGCCTTGGCGAGGTCTGGATAGGCTGTGTGAACCACCTTACCCTTATCCACAGTTCTGGAGATGAATTCACAGTTGTCAATCAGGTTGAGGTGAGATGATCTGCCCTTCACAAACCCAACCTGGCTGGGGTCCAGTGTTTGCAGGCTGCCAATGTCTTTGTTTTAATTTCCATGATAATACATTCCATGGCCTTGCAGATCAGGCACGTCATACTGCTGGAGCTGTAGTTCCCAGGATCCAAGGTAGATCTCCCCTTGTGGACTGGAATAACTGTAGCTCTGTGCCATACAGTGGGCATGAAGCCTGAGGTGTGGCTATGATTATACATGGCACATAACTGAGGTGCCATCACATTTTGTAGCTCATGTAGTACACAGCCCGGGATGTTGACTGGTCCCATGGCTGCTGTTGTCTTAGCTCTGGAGAGTGTTTTTACCTATGTGGCCATTATTACTGGAATTTGGCAATCTTTCCATGTTGAGATGGGCCCTTTGGGGGTGGGAGGGGGGTACAGTTGGCACTGAATCGATTTGCCAGGATATTGGCAATATCCTTGGGAGCAGTATATTTAATACCATCCTGTTGTAGCTCAGAGCAGATCTGAGCATTGCCATTTAGATTCCTGACATAGCTATGGAATGGCTTGCACTTGTCTTTGGTATCGTTGGCTATATTATGTTCATAACTAGCTTTGGTGGATATTATGAGGGAGCTCTGCTTCTTACTGTGGCTGGTAAGGGAGTATTTTGCATCCTGGAAATTAATCCATTTCTGCAACACTTTCCTCCTTTTATTGTACAGTATATTTATGGCAGGGGGCCACCACATTGGCTTCCTTTTCTTGGTGGGGAGCATCTTGGTTCTATACTGGATGGCATGATTCATGCACAAGTGGATGCGCTCGTACAGTGCCTTCATGTAGGATTCAGCAGTCATCCTTTCAGTTCCCATCTTCATGGGTGTCATGACATTAGTCACATCTGACATGTGTAGCATTATGTTGGCTTTGGAGATGCGCATTATGGAGGTTTCCTTACTGGGGTGTGGGGGAGGGATGTTGATGTTAAGGGCGATTAGCTCATGGGCAGACCTGACCACCGATGGGGTGACCATAGGTGTGGAGCATTGATTTCCCATGTTGGTAATGACCAGGTCTAGGATATATGAGCCCTTGGTGGGATTATGGGTTACTTGATCCAGGGCATTGGGAATTATGACTTGCAAGTACCATTGGGCACATGTGTTGGTACACAAGTATTTTTCCCAGGTAATGGCAGGGTAGTGTAAGTCACCCCATATAAGGGTGTTTGGTTGTATCATAATATTTCCCAGTATGTTTCAAAAGCTGTAGTGAGAATCATGGGGCATTGTGGGGGATCTGTAGCAAGCTATACAATTTGGATTGCAGTCTGACCTAGTCTTAGTTGCACCAGGGGAATTTCAGACACATTCTGTTGGGCAAGTAGCCTGGTGGTGTGAATATCTTTGATGAATATGGACACTCCTCCACCTTTATTGTTTTGGTCCTGGTTTGGTGGCCAACAGGTGTGTTGAGAGCTGTACCTGGTATTGCAGAGGTGCTCTCTGGAGCCTTGGATCAGGTCTCTGTTACTGCACAGTTATCGATGTTTTTAGGTGAGCCTAGCGACTGTGAATGGCCACAAAACCATTGATCCCTACACACACACACACACACACACACACACACACACACACACACACACACACACACACACACATACAGTTTCACAGTTGCCATGTCTGGGAATAGAATTCCTACCTAATTAGTACATCACACTACAGCATTACACAGTTATAGGATGCACGATGCACCACAGAGATTACTGGGCTACTACTTCCCCAAAGGTCTATTTCAAAGTGAATGACATCAGCAGGCCTGCCAAAGTAGGGCATTTGGAATTGTAGTGAGAGTAAATGGCTTCAAAAGCATTGATCCCTACACAGACAAACACACACACTTGCTATGTCTGGGATTAGAACTCCTACCTAACTAGTACATCACACTACAGCATTACGCAGTTATAGGACACACCACAGAGATTATTGGGCTACTACTTCCACAAAGGTGTATTTCAAAGTGAAAGACATCAGCAGCCCTGCCAAAGTAGGGCATATGAAACTGTAGTGAGTGTGAATGGCCTCAAAAGCATTGATTCCTATACAAACACACACACAGTTGCCACATCTGGGATTAGAACTCCTACCTAACTAGTACATCACGCTATAGCATTACACAGTTATAGCACAAGCCATGGAGCTTATATGGCTACTCCTTCCCCAAAGGTGTATTTCAAGGTAAAGACATCAACAGGGTTGACATAGTAGGGCAATGGGGAGTGCAGTGTGTGTGCATGGGCCATAACCCATTCATCTAGAAGCAGACACACAACACTCAGGCACACACATGTTTATATTCCACAGGTACGTGTATACAACTGCTAGATGACTACTGACTTGTACAGTCATGTTACACAGTTAGCACAAGCACCACAGACACTATAGTGCTGAGGGATACCAGAGGCAAATGTCTACGGTGATTGACATTTGCACATCATGTGGTTTTAGCCAATTGGATGTGTGCTGGGTGGGACAGGCCTCATGATGGGAGGCTCTTTGTCACTGTCTGTCACTCTCTTCCACACATCTATGTATGTGTAATTTTGCCCTATTATAGTGTGTTGTCATTGGATATATGTGGGTATTCCTATCCAATGTGTGTGCAAAGCATAACTGGTGTGTACTGAGGGGTGTGTGCACAAACATCTGTGACTGTCAGATATGTATAGTCCACTGCTGTTGCCAAACATGGGCTTCATTTCTGTAAGTGTGGCAGCATGCCCAGTATGACCTTCTGTACTGAATGTGTGAATCCATTCCAGGTGGTTGTACTCGAGTGCAGGCTTTTGTGTTCTACACCTACAGCTAGCAACCTGTTTCTGCAGGATATCTGTCGATTGGTTGACAATATGGGGTCAAAATGGACAAAGTATAGTGGGTTACTCTAGGTACTTGTGTCTGTGCTGCATGGTCTTGGTGTTAGCAGAGATATTCAGACAAGTATACTGTTTTACACTATGATGTTTTATGTTATCAAGTACTGTCAGGTATACATATTTGCTTGCAGTGATGTCCTGGGGAACACAGGTTGAATGCAGCTGTGTCCAGTATTGTGGTCTGCAGCCTACATATTCTTGCACAATCATGCCATTCTGGAGGGGAAACTGCAGACACTTGCGGCTGGGTCTGTGTAAATGGTTCAGCACATTGGTACGGTGGTGGCTGAGGATCCCATGATTGTACATCCATTGACGTGACAGTATGGCCATATCCTGCTGGTCCATACCTCACAGCTGTACAGATTCACATAGGTTAACCAGAGGCAGGGGTCATAATTCTGGACATTACCCCTTCACATTGTGGTTTACGAGCAGGTTTGTAGCCATCCATTCCTGTGTTTGCAGGCAGGGATAGTATGTGCACACGGCTGAGTTTCGGACATCACACACTCCATGCCGCCCATGCTCACCCCCTATTATTCTATCCTCTTCCAAACATTATGCAAACATTATCTGATAAGTTCCCTATAGTTACCACCTCATCCCAGCAGTAATTTGGTGTTGGTCCACAGTTCATGCAGTAGGACATGGTGAACATGTTACTGGGATTTGTCCACATGGCCTTGCATTTGGGTTCTGTTGACTGTGTTATGTTGTTATTTGGGAGTCCATGACATAACATACATTGGCAGTATGAGTGAGACACAGGCCTTTGGCAGAGGACTGTAGGCCATTTGGTAGTATTGCAGGCCAGCTGTAGCAGGCTGTTGCATTGTGTCACTCCTACAGTCCCAAACTGTAATACACTATATTCCTCTGGGGTGACAGGGTAGGTGTGCAAGGTGTTAATGCCAATACTTTCTATCATTATTGATCCAGTGGTGTGGATGCTGGCAGGATGCTGCTTACAGCTAGGGACACACCTGCATGGGACACCTGTTCTGCATGCTGCATTCTTTGGCTATTACCATACAGAGGTGGGGGTCATATTGTACTCATTCCCAACAGCAGGGATAAGACCAGAGAATTACCTGTGGGTGATGGTGGAGTGAGCTGGGTGCATGTGTACTATGAACACTACTTGCATCTGACTCAGAGATATGCATGGGGCATTCCACTTATGCTGGCTTGTGCAGGGACATCAGCTGTTTCTCAATACTTCATACCTGTGACTTTTGTGGTCTGCCAGAGTTTGGCAAGACAACATTGGTATTTCTTTTTACAAACCCAACTAATGTGCTGCTAACCTGTATGTATAATTCCAAAGGTGTGTCCATTTGACAGTTACATATTATACACTGTCTGACTGGGGTACTTCCCCCTGTGTGCTGCTTGTATGTCTGGGCCCACATTCATGCCATGTCCATCTTTCAGATGGTGACACATATTACTTCCAAACATTTACTATGGCTTACTGCTGGAATGTGTTTTTGGCACTGCAGTTGTGAGAACTTGATCCTGTCACTGGCAGTACTGGCCAATGGCCACCAGGACAAACCTCACCATGCCTACATACTGACCACTCTCACACAATATACAGCACACACCAACCTAACACATAAAGCCCTGCATATTGTAAACATGCTACAATCTATCCTGCTACTTTGGCCAGCTCAGGTAATCTGTGCTCCACTGTTATTATACCTACACATACATGTTACTACATTTCTACATAGGATTGGGGGGC
Organism: Protopterus annectens; assembly: GCF_019279795.1. Classification (NCBI taxonomy): domain Eukaryota; kingdom Metazoa; phylum Chordata; order Ceratodontiformes; family Protopteridae; genus Protopterus; species Protopterus annectens. The sequence continues at coordinate 1,871,171,880 of NC_056743.1, read as the reverse complement.
ACACCTGACACTTGTACACATTTGCTATGATTGTACTGGTATTTCAGGTACTCCATTTCATTCTGTATTCTGACCTATCATGCTGACTAGAGGCATACCAGTGTACTACAGGTTTTAGGTTTGATTGACCTACATTTCAGTTTCAGGCTTCTTACCCTTCAGAACTAACATCCCACTGCCTGACCTGTTGTAGTCTGTCCGTGTAGGTCTGGGGGATGTTCTCCATAGCCATCATCAGAGGCCTTAGCACAGCCTTTGTTGGTGTTTATCTACACCTGTCCTGCTCGCTGAGACTGTTGTTGGATATATGAGCCTCCCTGACTGGCATGTGTGTGTCCTATGGACATACATGTGGCCCACCACATTTCCTGCAGTGAGTTTTGTCACCTTGTCTAATACTGGCTACTATGGTGACATCAGTATTTGTTACAGATCTCATGCTGCAACTATAGGTGTTTACTATCTGCTGGCATCCCATTCAGCCACTCGATTCCCTTGCATGGTCACATCCATACCATAGATACAAGTAGCAAAACATACTACTCCATTCGGCAATTGATAGGGAGAGTGACTTACCTTGTGGCTGTGCCAGTACTGAGGATGGTGCTGGAGGGATAACTATGTCAGATGCACATAGTACACTCCTTATACATGGTTAAGCACAGGTAGTGTCATGTTTGGCATCCCTTTTGCTGTATGTGTGAGTCAGAGAGAGAGGTGTCATTCCCTGGGTTCCTACCGTGTCAGTGTATGTGCTATGCGTTGCCTCTTTGTCATGGCCTGGGCATCCTGGGCACACCTCCTGCTGCCTACTGGGGCAGGCTCAAGTTGTTTCTCCTCTGAGTCACTCTGTGCCTGTGCAGGCCTTGGCAATGGTGGGGGGGCTGTGTGGCCCTGCCCCGTGCTGTTCCTGTTGCAGCTGTTTCCGCAGGATCATATTGTGTATCATGGCACATATGATGACAATGTGGGTACATGTAGCTGGTGAGTACAGCAAGGCTCCACCGGATGTGTCCAGCACCAGAACCATGACTTGAGCATCCCAAACACATGCTCTATTATGATTCTGGTCTATTCGTTTGCCTCATTATGGAGTTATTGTTTGGGTGTGTGTGCATTTCTGATGGCTGTCATCAGCCATGGCTCCAGTGCATAACCAACATCCCCTACTAGGTGGCCATAAGGGATGTCCCCATTGGCAAATCTCTGGTACAGCTGTGTCACATGCCAGATGTGGAAGTTGTGATAGATTCCAGGGCAGTCAGCACACACATTCATTATAATGCCCTGGGGATCGCACATGACCTGGCAGTTGATGGAGGGGAAGCCCTTATCGTTGATGTAGACCCTACCCCACTCACCGGGTGGTGCTTTGATGCATATGTGCGTGCAGTCTATAGCACCCACTACCTCAGGGTATTCTGCTCTTTGTTGGAAGAGACACATATTGCTGGTCAACACCTCATGGCTGTTGTGTAAATATATGTGCTCACCGGCATGTGCCGACATGTCATCCAGGAACTGGTGGAGTACTCTGGAGGCTGATGCCTGTGAGATCCCCATGATATCCCCAGTTGGCCTTTGGAAGGCACCTGTGGCTAGTATTCTTAGGCCTACCCATAGCTTGGTATCCACTGGGATGGGTTCCCCTCTGTTGGTTCTGTGTGTGAGGTGTGGCCGGCACAGCTCAACAATTTGCTGTAGACCCTATAGTGCTCCACTATCTCCAGCTCATGTAGCCCCTGGTAGGTTACCCTGGGTCTGTACACACTTCTCCTTCTCCTCACTGTGGGTTGGCACTTCAGCCTCTTCCAC
>NC_056743.1:1871146229-1871169565 GCF_019279795.1 Protopterus annectens | reverse complement strand
CAGAGATTATAAGCTTTTTACTTTATTACGAAGGGTTTATGCATAATATGTTGTTCTGGGGTTTTATTTCTAAGATAGAGTCCCCAAGCTTTATCTCTAAGGCGCATACTTGATAGTGTGGTCTTGGTTAGGCAGGGGGCTGAATTTGTTTTTATTCTTTTTGTTCTTAGTGGGGCTTGGGAATTGAGTATTTCTAAGAAAAGTGAGTTGAAGTGAGTAACTGCATCTTCTAGGGGTAGTGTCTTTAGGTTATTCCAGTTAATTGCTTTCAGAGAATATATGAAGGTTGATGGGTTAATGTTTTTGTCATTGCAGGTAGTGATGTAGTTATGGGTACGGTAAGAGATACAGGGGAGTCGGCGGGTGAAAATAGGCAAGTGATCACCAAGGGGGTCAGGAAGAGTACCACTGTCTGAGAAATAGTGGGGATGTGACACTAGAATCCAGTCAAGGATGGTGCCACAAGAGGGTTTTTTTGATGGGTGTGTTATTGTGTTGATTAGTTGGGAGAAATTATATAGGTTGATATTAAGAGGGTTGGTCGAAGACTGGATGGAAGTCCAGTCGATGTTTACATCTCCTAAGATTATGGTTTCATTACTGATATTGTTTGAGAGCCATGAGAGGATGTTTTCAAGTGTGGAAATGTTGTCACCTGGGGGAATGTAGAGGGATGCTAGACAGATGTGTTTGTGCTTATTAACCTGTAGGAGGCTGAGGAGTACTTCAGCGTTGTTGAACTTTGGAGTAGGTTTGTTGTAGGGGGTAACTAGCAGGGAAGAAGAATATAGGAGAGCAACTCCACCGCCTTTTTTCTGGGTCCTGTCTTTTCTAATGATAGAATAGCTGGGTGGAGTTATTTCAGAGTCTTTTATAGAGGGTTTTAACCATGTTTCTGAGATAGAAAGTATGTCAGGTTTATTATATGTGAGCCATGCATGGAGGGTAGGGACTTTATTGACAATACTTTGTGAGTTTAGAGAAGTAAATAATATAGGCTTGTGTGAGGAAGGAGAGGTGGAGGGGCCAGGATCTGGATGGATGTCACCAGATAGAAGGCAGTTAATGAGATGAAAGATTGGGTTAGGAAGGTAATTGAGTAGAGTAGGATAACAATTTGGATCTGTTGTGATGGTCAAGGGGTGTTTAGTTACTATGGGGATAGGGTTATTCTGTGAGGAGAAAACCTTGTATGAGAAGGTTAAAAGTTGTGTTATTGGGTATAGATGGGGAGAAATAGGAGAGTGTAAAGGTGAGAGAGGGGAGTTCAGTTGGTAGGTTGTATGAAAAAGTTGTGAATGGTAAGATGAAGGAGGTTGGGTGAGGTAATAGAGATATGATAATTTAAGAGATAGTAATAGTAAAATAAAGATAGATGGGGTATTTAAATGCATGTTGAAGGTTTCTTGGTGATTAAGTGTTGCAGTTATCTTATATATTTCTTAAGTTTTCTGGGCAGTAGGAAGAAGAAATGTTGACAGGTCAAGTGTAATAAAAGGTAAGTAAGAGTGGTGCTAGAGGGAGAGCTTGATAAGTGGGTGTGAGTGTACAATTGATGTGTAGTGTATTAGATTAGCAGTAGGTGTGGTTATAATTGGGTAGTAGGCTGATTGGGGTGTGTCTAGGGAGTTGTGGGTGATTGGTGTAGGGAGGAAGTGGGTGTGGTGTCAAGAGGGATATAGCTAGAGGTGCTGGGGGTGGGTGGGAATAGGGGGCAGGGTAGGGGCGAGTGAGCCAGAGGCTGAACAGAGCGGGGAAGACACCAGGAGAGGATCGAGAGCCAATCAGTCAGTGGTGCATGAATAAGGTTATACAGGAAGGTAAGACTGTTTTACTGGGAGTCTCTAGCACACTTCCATTCAAAGAACTTTTCTTTCACAGAAAAAAGTGATTCTGTATATAGAATCAAGAAGAAAGCTAAAAATACAGGACCAAAACTCAGGGAAATATATTCTCTTAATATATTTAGAAAGTTGCTAGAATAAAAGACTTGGAATTAGCATTCATTTTCTGAAAGCTAAGAAGCCTAAATCTCAAATGTGTCATTATTTAGTAACTCGGTCCTCACTGATTTGCCAAACTACCAAAAAAATTACTATAAAACAGACCAAAGCTATAAGGCAAAATCAGGAACAGCTGAGAGCCTTTATTCACCCCCTACTATTCCTTTCAGCAGTGTGCTGTCTAAAAGTTGGAAACATTTATCATTTTTTTATATTCCTCATAATGAAACATCAGATGCATATACAGGTGGCTACATATTGGGTAGACAGTAAAGAAGCATGCTGCTTATATATGTCTAATAGCAAATATATTATTTTTCATAGGATCATAGGAGGTTACTAAGCTAATTGCCCTGGGGCCCTCACAGTCTTAGCCAAGAGTTTATCCTGTGAAAAGAAACCTCAGTCAGCACTTGTTGCCCCTGTCAATGAGGGACACAGGTGGATTCCCTGGGGCAAACTTGTGGTTTCCCATCCACTCATCAAGATTGCGCTTGAAGAGGGTCAGTGAGGTAGTCTGTTTGACATGTATAGGAAGTCTACTCCAGAGACGGGGCAGCCTCTGGGAGACAAACTTGTCTCTCCAGCAGGTTTTGATGATGTTGCTTACTAAATTTAAGCCTTTTGGGTAGACAATGCATGAGGAGTTAAACTTATAGATATGGAGCATCTCTAGTAGGGCAGGGTCCAATATTGCCTTGTAGGCAAGGCACAGATCACCTCTGAGCAATATGTACAATACCAAGTAGACTGATAGTGATTTGCGCCTATTTGTTTATTAATTTTTTGCTCAATCTAACATCAGAATAGCACAGAAAAGATGGCTGTCTTTTGGGGGTTCAAGGTGAGGAGGCACACTGCATATACATTTGACATCAGAACTTTGAAATATATCACTGTGAGCATTTGTGTCTTAATTTCCATCCCAACGTAACACCAGATTATGACTACCTACTGTAGGGGTAGGAAGCCACATTTTATTCCAAGATAGGAAAACTTCTTAGGTTATTGCAAACTATTGTTTGGTCAGTTTTCAGCATTAAGACTTGGATACAATATATTTCTTCCTTGAAATAAAAAAGTAAGATTGAATTTGTTTTCCTTTTGAATGCTTTTTGTTAAGGCCATCCATCACTGGACCAAAGACTGAAAAAAACCTCTAAAGTATTTCTAATGGAATCTGTAACCTCATGTCTTCTGGGGACCATTTCCCGCAGCTTAACTTAGTTATTACAGTGTAGTCTTGGTCAGTTAAGTTGTATTAAAAAGATGCAGGAAAATGCAAAGCTGATGAATAGGACTAGATTTATTTCTTTAATCATAGTTTTCATTCAGCCCATCTTGGGAATGAAAAGCTTGTTTTAAAAAAGTCTAAAATACAACTCAGAGCATTTAGAACCCTCTGTAGTTTCTGGGGGAAGGCAGGGGGGATGAGTGGCCCCTAGAACTCCAACTTAATACAGTTATTTCCACTACAGTTATTATAGTGTAGTCTTGGTCAGTTAGTGTGTGCTGAATGGATGCAGGAATAAACATAGCTGAAGAGTAAAGACTACATTTCTTATTTTAACATGGCTTTTGTTTAGTCCACCATTGGATGAAAAGGTTATTTAAAATTAGTTCAAAATGCTGCTCAAAGCATCAAGAGCACCCATGGCTTAATGCAGTTGTTTCCTTCACAGTTATCAGAGTGCAGTCTTGCTGGGCAGAATATGTTTTAAGAAATAATTGCAGGAAAAAATGAAGAGTAAGAAACTTTAAGAAAAAGGAAGGAAAAAAGTAACCTCGATGGTGTTGATAGTTCAGGATGGGGGTGGACTGGGGTCGCATTGGGTGGTGTGCCTGCTGAAGTAGTGGGCAGTGGGGGTGGTGGAAGGGGGCCATGGATCCCTTTGCTTAGGGCACCAGCTGACGTAAGGCCAGCCCTGAGGCCAAGCCTACTTTTGTTAGAATAAAATGTAAAATTGTTCTTTCTAGAAATCATAAGTGCTTTTGGAAATCAAAAAAGGTATAGCAAGAGACAAATCTAGCAAGTGACACACATTATTTCACCTGGGCACTCCTTTATCAGAAAATTAAATGGACAATAGTTAACATTCCTGGCCCACGTCCATACCTTTTAACTGTCCAGAATTTCACAGACTGTTCAGATTTTTGCCTCATATTTTTGATCTATTTCCTCATAAACTTTGTCTTTTTGTGGGAAATCCTTTAGGACTGACTTCACTAAATAATGACAAGACATTTGAGTTTAAGACTTTATACACTTCAGAAAATACATGCTGATGCAAAACCTGTTATTCCATAACAAAGTTTATAAGAGCAATATTGAAACTCTGTCCTTGATTTTGGGCTATTCTCCCTCCGGTATTTTAGCTTTGTCCAGAATTCTCATGTTAACAGGTTGAGAGGTACACCAGTTTCAGGACTAACCACTTAGCAGTGTAAAAATGTGCTCTAGGTGATGTGTTTATGTCAACTAATGTCACCAAAAAGGGACATGGTTATTTGCTGCTGCTAAGTGGGTTGAGGACCCAGCCTACTTTGACCTATGTTAGAGACATATGGTAATGGTAGGAGGGATCTGCATGCTCCTATTGACCAGTGTGTGATGAGCATAAAGTCCAGCAGCCCTAGGTTGGTAAGGTACTGCCCAGTCAATGCCCAGTTGTGCAGACTGGGTTACCTGGAGTAGCTGAGTTGAGTGAAAGCTGGATATAAACCAATCAACCTGCCAGAGATGAACTAAGGATTGCTACACTGAACACAGGTTCACTCACAGGATACAGTGTGGAAGTGAATGAGGTGATGGGAAGGAGAAGACTGGATATTCTGTGTATCCAGGAAACAAGGAAGAAGGGCAGAGCTGCAACGTCACTTATCCCGGGATCCAGAGTTAGCTACTCAAGGGGGAGGACAGAGTAGAAATGGTGTGGGAACCGTGGTGAGTAAATACCTTCTGTAGTCAGTGAGGGATGTTATCAGAATCAATGAGAGACTAATGAGTGTTAGAACCCAGTGTAATGATACAGCAGTACTCATAATATCAATCAGTTCTCCACAGCAGGACTGTGACTGAGAGGAAACAAAGGCATTCAGGCAGCAGTTGTAATAACATGGGACAAAATGAGTTGTTCTTGATAACACTGGTCCTGAATACTGGTACTGGAATAATCAGAACAGGATATGAGGACTGCCTGGGTCCACGTGGTTAGGACTGCAAGAATAACGAAAGAGAGGCCATTCAAGACATTTGTCTAGCTTAATTAGCTTGCATCTTAAAATTAAGTAGTTTACAAAGGTAGCAATTCTCGTATATGAGGATTTATGTTTTGCTTGTTGTTGTGCCAACTGTAAAAAATGATAGTATATTAATAATTTGCATACTTGATTTTAGCATTTTTTTGTATTGTGTCTAAAAGCTTATATGATATTTGTTTTGTTAGCCTTGTTGTTTCTTAACATTTTAATGTGGCGATTTATGAAGTAATTAATGTATCATGTGACTTGTTGACTTATTTAAAGTGTTGGGTTGTGATATGTTAATTGTCTGAAGTTTTGTTCATTGAAGCAAGACGAAAGCGCTTACTTCCCTTGTTTTGGGCGATTAAAACCCTTCGTGGAAGCTTTGTACTTACTCCTGCATTTAGTTTATTTTTTGGAAGTAGCTTAATAATTGCCAGCACATGATCTGACAAGAGACACAGTCACAAAGTCACATACAAGACTGGTCAGCATGTAACTCAGATGGCCTTCTTCCTAGTAAGGAAAGGGCAATGGAGTCAAAGCAGAGACTGTTAAGTCATCCCTGGTGAAATGGTCAGCGCCACGCATAAACCACAATCATCTGGAAGCAGTGGTCAGAGGAGGCTTTAATGTGAACAGAGGTTAGGCTGTCTTGGCAAGTTGGCTTAGATAAAACCTGGAAGTGACTGGAATGAATACACAGGAGCTCAAGAAAATACTCAAGGTTGTAACACCTCAGAAAGAAGAGGAAATAGTGAGAGTCTAAGAGGAATAACAACATCTCAAAATGGTAGGTGTGATGATGATAGAACAGATATGTGGCCATGTTAGGTATGGAAATAAGGTACATGATGGGACCTGGTAGTGGAATGCAGACGTCCAACAAGTTATAAAACAAAGCCATGCAGGAAGAAGTGGAGATAGAAAAGTTGAACCACGATAAGAAAGAATCCTGGTTGGTAACAAAGATACAGTGCGAGGAGTAATAATGACCAAGAACAAGACTCCAGTGAAACAAACTGACTAGACAGATGGCACAAAAACTCTATGAATTTCTAAAACAGTGCCAGAAAGATAAAAAAAAGTTTGTCGGCAGATGCCATACATGAGGAATCAGAGCAAGCATATGATCACCAGGCCAGAGGACATCAAAGGCACATGGAAGGAGTACTTCCAGAAACTTCAGAATTAAGAAAGCCCTAGAGAAGCTATACTGCCATATGTACAACCTACATTTAAAGAATGAAGTCATAGCAGGTAGCATCAGGATGCTGGGAACATTTAGGGAGAAACTGCTTCTGAGGGTTCTCAGAACAGTATGGAGAGAAAGAGACATATCTGCCAAGATTGGAAAAAGCTTTCTTTTGCCACTATAAAAGAACAAAGTGGATATTCACAATTGCATGCAGCACACAGTTATCAAACTCCTGTCACACTCCATAAAAGTGCTGGAAAGGCTGGTTGAGAAATGAATACACAGAGTAGCAGAAATATGGTTGACAGCAGTTTGAATCCAAGCCAGGATGCAGAACAACAGACCTAATGTTTGTATTAAAAGAGACAATAGGGAAAAGGCTGACAATGAGAAAAGAGGAGTCCAACTGAGCAGTCCTATACTTGAAGAGAGCATACAATAAGATCTCACAAAAGCTGATTTGGACAGTTCTGAGATGGTTCAAAGTCCCAGAAAGACTGTCAGAATTAATAGATGCTATGCAGAAGGACCCAAAGACATAGTTAAATATAGTGCTCAACTCAAAGAGAAGTATCTACTGGAAGTGGGTGAGCATCAGAGTTTAGTTCTGCACTGTTCATACTGGTGATGAATTACATCAGCAAACATGTTAGAGAGAGCAGATCAACAAAGCTACTGTGTGCAGACAATGTGGCATTACAAGGAGACCCTGAACAAAAACTTCAGCAAATAATAGGAGAGGGGGATGCAAAACTGAGGGCACATGGGATTAAACTGAGTGCAGACAACAAAAATGGAGGAAATCAGAAGAAGACAAAAACAGAGATGGATGGCAAACTAGTCAGCTTCATATATCTGGGAGATGTATTTCAGGAAACAGAAGTCTGAATGAGGAGGTAAAAGCTAGAATTGAAGGGGCTACACCATACTTCTCAACCTGGAAACATCACAAATCTGGACAAGGCCCATGAAAAATAGGTACAAATATGTACTCTGATTAAAATAAAATTTGCATACACAATTATGTCACCCCGCCCACTCCAATGGAATTGTGGGATACCAACTTCAAAATGCAAACTGAAGAACAGACAATCAAAATATAGTCATGAAGCACAAAATAAGCAGAAGAACAATAGTGTATTTTATATATATATATATATATATATATATATATATATATATATATATATATATATATATATATATTAATATTTGAACTTGTGCAAAACTAAAATACAATTTTCACATACACTTACAAGCTGGAAATACATATAAATATGAAGCAAAGAGTATGCTATGTTTCAGTTACTAGCAGTCTGTTTTATAACTTATTTTGTAATGTTCACTTAGGTTCATCAGTTATTGCCAGAGCCATGCCTTACTCATGTCAAAATATAAATGAAAAAGCACTTTGACTTTTATGTGATATTAAAGGACATTCATCTACTAGTGCTCACTGTTTTCACTTAAATCAATGGCAAGGAACACTGATTTTTGATAACATTTCTGATCATGCTATAATTTGGATAGAAACTGAAAAGGCAGGATGAAAGAACATATCAGATTAACCCTTTTTCAGGGAAGAAAGGAGTCAACACTACTAATTTTGTTGGCACCAACAGCTAAGACAGTAAACAGTGATAGAATATGGGATACTTAAATGCACATGCCTGTGTGTTTACTGACTGCATTACCTAATGTACAGGCATCCATAACAAGTGTTAATAAACACAGGGAAGAAATAATCTCAAATGGAAACAGCATATATGGGAAATATGAGGTAAACTGTGTTGCCTGCCAGAAGTACAACCAAAATTAAAATGGTGTTCACTGTTCACATAAGCAAAGCTCAACTGCATAAGGAAGAGTCCTATTCCTAACCTGGTCAAATGCAATCATCCGAGGGCAAGTCCTCAGAGCAAAAGACTGGGCAAATGCCAAGACTGGTTGAAAGAGCAGTTGCTAAAAAGATGCAGCTGATATGGAGAAGTGGTTGGCAATCAGTGGCAGGGAACAGCATTACTCGGAAGGCAGCATCTGCAGTACACTGTTAAATAATAAAATATTCACTTCAGCTAGGTTACAAGATCAAAACTGAATTTCTAGTACTGAAGGTTAACTTTTTAAATTTGCATGAAAGGGAGTATAAAGAATGCTTCACTTTTTTGTATAAGCCTCCCCTTACCTTGCAAGAAATATCCTTTTTCACTATTAACATACCATAATACTCCGCAAATTAGCACCTTTTCATAGAAAAATAAACTAACCTAAATATTATAGCAGGGCTTCTGATTTGTACTAACGCTTCAGTAAAGCAGTAGCAAGGTTCATCTCCTTTTAAGTAAAACTGGAGCATCACTGCCCTTTAGTGTGCCATGTGACCGACTTCTTTCTTAATGCGGATTACAGTTACTGTAGTAAATCCATATTTAACCAGAGTGTTTAATGTTTCAGCTGTCCATCACAACATCCTATGACATAAGAAGAATAACCATACAAAAACATTTACTTTCAAACTTACAGGGCCTTCATTTTCATGATGTCCTTTACTTCTTCCACTACAACATTTACTTTACTGTTCTTTATTGTCTGCAATAAACAGATTCCTGAGGTTTCTTTAAAATTACCAAAATTACTTAATCAAATTGCAGACTTGAGTCACGATAATTTCAGTGAGGTAAACTGCACTTTACGTTGTAGCGGAAAGGTTATCCAGGGGAAGAATCATTTTTTTTATTATTAAGAGGTTCAAAAGTTAACAATATAATGTATCTGTTTCATGATCTAAAAGGCTAGAAAGAAATCTCAGCTTATACAGAATGCACTAACACAACCCAGATTCTAGGTGTCTTATTTTATTACCACTTATACCCCATTCTATCTGTGCCTCTAATACAGCTCTCAATATGACCATGTGTCTCTCTGATTTACTGCAGCCAGGGTCATTACCTACACTCCTCCTCCTCATCATCATCATCATCATCATCTTTCGGCTTTTCCCATTAGGGGTCGCCACAGCGGATCACCTGTTTCCATTTCTTCCTGTCCTCGGCATCTTGCTCTGTCACACCAACTGCCTGCATGTCCTCTCTCACCACGTCCATAAACCTTATCTTAGGCCTTCCTCTTTTCCTCTTACCTGGCAGTTCCATCCTTAGCATATTTTTCCCAATATACCCAGCATCCCTCCTCAGCACATGTCCAAACCAACGCAATCTCATTTCTCTTGCTTTGTCTCCAAACTGTCCAACATGAGCTGACCCTCTAATATACTGATTCCTAATCCTATCCATCCTAGTCACACCGAGTGCAAATCTTAACTCTGCCACATCCAGCTCTGACTCCTGCCTTTTTGTCAATGCCACTGTCTCCAACCCATATAACATAGCTGGTCTCACTACCCTCTTGTAGACCTTCCCTTTCACTCTTACTGGTACCCGTCTGTCACAAATTACTCCTGACACTGTTCTCCACAGCTAACAATTTCCAGAATAAGCCAGACTCCTGTCTGCCTTAAAGAGCTTAAAAAGACTGCTTGAAAATGCAATGCATAGCATTTTCATATTAGAATTTGTCCTTCCTAAACAGGAAAATGTTCATGAGGAATATTATTCTGCCAACCTGCATAAACTGCTAAGTCATGCTATGCTATTTTTATTTCCTATCATTGTACCTTTAAATTCATTTTAAAAGGGAGTATGTTTTGTTCCTAACTTAAAAGTGCATTTCCATGCACAGGAAGAATGCCTACAGGGCTGATTATTTTACAATAAGAATGTATTTTGTGCAGTCATTTATTTTTCCAGCCTTACATTCCAGGTTAAGAAAAGTCTGTGATGAAGTATATAAAGGGCTTCTGAAATTCATAGTGATAGCGCTATAATACTACGAACTACAGATGCACACAGTTAAACGGACAGCAGATAAAGTCCAGAGATAAAATAAAATAACACACACAGCAGAACATCTAAAAATATGCCAGATAAAATAACACACACATGGCCAGCAGATAAAATAATGCACTTACAAACTGTGAATGCACACAAACAGCCAACACACACAGAGCAGATAACAGCCAGCAGATAATAATGCATTTATGAACTATAGATGCACACAGTTAAATGGCCAGCAGATAAAGTCCAGAGATAAAATAAAATAACACACACAGCAGATCGGCCAAAAATAAGCCACACACACACACACACACACACACACACACACACACACACACACACACACACACACACACACACACACACACACACACACACACACACATACACAGCAGATAATGGCCAGCAGATAAAATAATGTACTTACGAACTACAGATGCACACAGTTAAATAGCCAGCAGATACATTCCAGATATAAAATAAAATAAGCCTACAGATGCACACAGTTAAATGGCCAACACACACACACACACACACACACACACACACACACACACACACACACACACACACACACACAGAGTAGATAATGGCCAGCAGATAAAATAATGCACTTACGAACTACAGATGCACACAGTTAAATGGACAACAGATAAAGTACAGATATAAAATAAAATAACACAGCAGATCGGCCAAAAATACGCCAGATAAAATAACACATACATGGCCAGCAGATAAAATAATGCACTTATGAACTTCAGATGCACACAGTTAAATGACCAACATACACACACACACACACACACACACACACACACACACACACACACACACACACACACACACACACACACACACACACCCTTCTCTGAAAGTTAGTTTCCTTCCTTACTTGGAGTTGTAATGCTGCAAAGTTAGTTTCCATTAGTCCTAGTGCTGTAACAGCAACCAGCTCGCATTTGTGCTGTATAGTCCGATTCGTGCTGTTCTATTCTGCTGCAAAGTTAGTGTTGAAGTTTCCATTAGTTCTAGTGTTCTAACAGAATACAGCAACCGTTTGTTGCCATTCCCACTCACATTTGAGCAGCCAGGCCAGCCGGAAATGCGTGAGCTCCTTGAGCTCAATTCTGACAGGCTGGTAGCCCTGAGGGAGCTGACATCATCGTGCACATGATGACATCAGCTCTAACAACACAAAAATTAAAAAAAAAAAATCAGAAATGAAGGGGTGCCACTCGGGAATCATGGCACCCCTTCATTTGAACCCCAAAACTCGGTAAAAACTGAGTAATTCAGCACGGTTGGGAGGTATGGGCTACAGCCAACTGGCACAGTGTCAGGGGAAGTGTATGACAGAAGAATGAAAACAAAGCTGAAAAATAAGGTATACAAAACAGTGGTGTGACTAGGACTGTTGTGTGGTGCAGAAACCTGAGAAATAAAGACAGATTTAGTATATTTCACTTACAGAGGTGTGGGGAGAGAACCCCAATATCAGAGGGGGTAGAGGGCAAATCCCCCCATGTAATTTTTTTTTTTTGCTTTACTTTTTGTAATTGCAAATGTAACTTTTTGGTTTACATTTGCAATTACTTCTTTAGGATGATTTTATTGGTGAATAGTGGTAATTGTTAGTGAGTTTGTTCAATGCTTTGTGTTTTGATCAAACTCACCTGTGATTATTCATTATAAAATCATATAGATAGAAAGATATGTAAAAGCAAGCATAATAACACATGAACAAATATAACCAGCATTCACACTCCCAGCATGGTTTGCAGAGAGTGTTTTATGCTCACTTCTATTTACACTGTTACTCACTCCATTCTATAAGAACATGGAAAATGAAATTCTACCTGTTACCTATTTTATATACATATGATGCACATCTGAAATTCTGTATCATTAGCATTTGATAAATAAACTCAAATGATAGGTTTTAGAGAAGGTGTATTGTGCTGTTTCCTAAACCTTGAAATCCACATATTTGAATTAACAGGAAGAACAATTACTTAAAACATGGGAGCCTTATAATTAATATCAGTCAGTGATTGATGCTATGACCTGTTCATTTTTCAATAATCACTAAAATGTTGGTCCTTGGTTGTCTACACCCACAACAAACCATACCTCTCAAGTATACTTTGTTATGCCAAATGCTCCTCATTTTGAGTCTTACAAAGTCCATGTTCCTTGCAGTGTAAATTGTTAGGGTCTGTCACACATTCAGTGTTAAGTATTCTGTGACTGATTTCCATGGTAAATAATACTGAATTATATTCATTAAAATACCTCAAATATAAAGTGACACATTTTAACCATCCAGTGATCTTCAATGCTGAAAATGTTAATAAGCTATTAGTAATTTTTCCACATTTTGTCCATTTGTTCCACATTATGAGAAGGTAGTGTTCCACATTTTGAAGATGAAAGGTTGAGAGTTATGCCACTAACTGTGTATCTGATGACAAACCACTTAAGATTGTCCTGTAAGAAGGGGCTTAATAAAGATTTTCCCAACAATTTAAATCTTTGCTGAAGGATAAACTAACAGTAATTGCATGGAAAATTGTATCCGTGCCATGCAGTACTGCCTAGAGGTTTAAAAACTCCCCACTGCTTCAAATTGAGAAATAAAATGTCACATTAGACACCATGTCCTCTCACTCAAATACAAAAAAGTTCAGTCTAGTCTAGGCACATACTAAAACATCAGAAACTCTGCTGAGAAATTAAACTGAGGTCCCATCTGTTTGAGTTGGTGGTAGCTCAGGTGGATGTAAAAGATACTATAGTATTTATCAAAAAGAGTAGGGCAGATACTTGATTCCCTGGCCAAATTTCTCCTAGTACCATAAATACCACCTTGGGTGACCCCTGAAAAGAAGACACTAGCTTATTGGGACTAACCTGGTCATCAAAGGATAAGTAAATGAATAAAATAAAATGAAATAAGCTGACCAACTTCTTTATTTTTGAAGAAGAAAAGCTACCTGATGAATATTCTTACCCCAAAACTTGAATACTTGTATTTATGGTTATGAGCTCAGAAGATAATACTGGATATTTTTATGGTTATGAGCTCAGAAGATAATACTGTGATCCTTCAAACTACAGTTAGCAAGATATTTTGAATCATTTCTCTGTTTTCTTCTTTTCTTTAAACAGTCGTTGTCTTTCATTATAAAAGGCTTACTGGGCTCATTTAACTACTAAGGCTATATTGTTTCTTAATTCACTAATATTCCAACTGTTACATATGAAATATACAATAACAGTTCATTACTATTCAAAAATGAGCATGCTGATTGGACAGCCCAACCAGCATGCTTGATGTGAATTGAGCACATACCAACAGATAAAAGTCCAGCCGTTGAAGTACCATTGAGTGGCCAGACTTTTCAATTGGCATATACTGGAGGACACAGCAAAATATGAGAAATATGAGAAAAATCATGTACATTCTGCAAAACTAAAATAGGAACATACCTGATTCTCCTCATATTTTTGTTCTGTCCCTGTAAATGTCAGTTTTATAACAGTTAAACAAACACTAGACGAACAGAAATGGAGATTCAGGTTTCCTCCATCGCTTCTCCTGCACTGATGTACTCTGGAAACATGGGAATGTAATTCCTATATGCATGCGCAGTACATCAGAATAATGAAGACAACATGGAAGAAGACAGAAGTCCTCATACAGAATCACACTACTTAAGAAAGGTAAGCAATTTTTTTCTTAAATAATGTTACTGCACAAAAGCAATAACCTACTCCTGTTTGTGGGTATATCAGGATTTACCCACAGATGGATTTGTTTAATCACTTGGGCTGCAGCCTCATCATCAAACCACACCAGCTGTGGGTAAATCCTGATAAACCCACACACAGTTGTGGATTATTGCTTTATTATATAATGACTGCCCATTAACATTCAAAAATGAGCACACTGATTGGTCAGACTAAACAGCATGCCCATTGTAAATCGACAATATACCAACAGCAAAAGTCTGGCCACTCAATGAATTTTTTTCTTTTGGTATGTGGTATACATGCATTAGTCTGAAGGAAAGAAAGTTTGAAACTGAAATGCCTATATTATTTAGTGACTTCATTCCTCATAAAGTTTGTGGTTTTCCAACAAATCACTGAAGAACCAAAGTCACTAAATAATGACATGCATTTCAGTTTCAGACTTTCTCAAACTTTCTAAGTTTATAAGAGCAACATTACCCATCCCCTTCTGTATCTATAGCTTTGTCCACATTTCTTACAATAAGAGGTGGAAGGGTATGTACTAGAACAGAGAAAATACAAGAAAAATCAGGTACGTTCTGCAAAACTAAAGAAACATGCCTGATTTTCCTTGTATTTTCCCATCTCTCTCGTACCTCTAAACTGTCATGAGGTTACATTTTTTTTCTTTCAAAAAAAAAATAGTAGCAGAGATTGTCCTTTCTCCATTGCTGGCTTGCTAAAGCAGTGATGCACTGTGTAAGCCTGGAAATGCAAGACCCATATACATGCTCAAAGGGCAGAATCAGGAAACATCACAGAAGAACACCACAGCACTGTTATACAAAGACATTTTATAAGAAAAGTATAATGTCATTGGATAGTTGCAATAACCGACTCCTGTATGTGGTATATTTAAGATTTACATACAGCTGGCTTTGTTTATTCACTTGGGCTTTGCCCTCATGATTAAACCACACCAGCCATATGTAAATCTTCAGTATACCACACCCATTTATTGGTTATTGCTATAATATTCTCTAATGTTCTAAAATCTAAAATCTAAGATTTATCTTTCCCCTCTCAGATCTAGCAATGAAGGAGCTCTTCTCCTACTTGACACCTTCATGCATATAATTCCTGAAAGGTCTTTCAATAAAACTGCTGCATCTTCCTGCAAACTTCTTCCTCTAGAGTTCAGAAATGACCAGCTCTTTATGTCTCCTTCCTGGAACTAAGACACAGCCTCTGTGTTAACTAAAAAATCTGTTTTAGGGATTTGCAAATAATACATTCTTATCAGGTTGTTTCTAATAAGAAAAATGTCATTGTTTCAGGGACAAAGGATTTTGCATCACTTTGTCTTAAGTCAATTCCACTAAGTTTTAGAATCATCTATAGAAAATGCTGTCAGTTAAGGCTATCTCATAAAAATGTATGCTGATATTAATAGAAATACTGATGTAGTTAGGGCATTTGTGCTGTAGCTAGATGGAAGCTAAGCACACATGAGCCATTGACTGCTCCAATCTATTAATGTCCTTCTAAACAGATTTCATGTTCAGTCCAATGCATTCAGTTGAAATCAATATGTTTACCAATTATTTAACTGTAACCTAAAATTAGTACCCATTGACAGTACCAATTATTTACCTGTAACATAAAATTTGTACCCATTGACAGTACCATTTATTTAACTGTAACCTAAAATTAGTACCCATTGACAGTACTTTGTTTTTAAATGGAAGCTATGTGTGTGTGTGTGTGTGTGTGTGTGTGTGTGTGTGTGTGTGTATAGATATATATAGATAGAAAGCTATAGACAGATATATATATATATATATATATATATATATATATATATATATATATATATATATAAATATGTATTTATATTTATATCATCTATATATCTATCTATACTGATACATAAATATAAATAAATAAATGAAAATATATATATATATATATATATATATATATATATATATATATATATATATATATATATATATATATATGGGTCCATGTTAGATGGATGAAAAACCACATCAACGAAGACCAGTTCACCAAGACGAGATCGCCAACAATGGAAATGCCCGACAAAGGTAAGTAAACAAATTATAGCACATAACTCCTCTCCTTCTCCGAAAAACACCTCAAAACAATTACAAATACCTGTATAGCAGGGGGGCAAGCCCCCCTGCACCCCCCTACTTAAATATTCTAACTCCGGGATCGCACCACATTGTGGGAATGGGAATACATCCCATTCCGCACTACTCACCATTGTTGGGCATTTCCATTGTCGGCGATCTCGTCTCGGTGAACTGGTCTTCGTTGATATGGCTTTTCGTCCATCTAACATGGACCCATATAGTTTATATATATATATATATATATATATATATATATATATATATATATATATATATATATGTAACAATTCTGTTATAGAACCAAAATGGACTATCAATATAGATCTGTTTGTCAAACAAATCACTATGTATTGTGTTAATATTATTATAGACTGAACAAATCCCTTGTCACTTTATTGCACGGTAAGCCTAGACTGTGGCTAATAAGGGTGTTATATCAGTCATCAATCCTATTAACAAACAAACAAACAAACATAAACAAGTAAACAGACAATTAATAAAGTACATATTTCATGTATCTTGGTAAATAAGCTTTGGGCTAGACCAGTGACTGTAAAAGTATGTTCATTGACATGGTAAGTCAGAAGATAACTGACTATACTTTCCGAACATGATGCTGATGCATAGGTTAATGGGCAACTGGAACCATTAAAATTCCCTATTTATTAGATCACTACAATTTGTGTGAAGTGCTCATAGATAAATGCATGTTTTAGGATGTTGTTTACCATGGATCAAGTGGCCATTGATGCTGTGTCTTTACTTCTAGGCAGGCATGCCACCTAGTGAATTTATCTGTTAAAAATATAACAACCATCCATGTTTGAAATTGCCAGGCTACAGCAGCTTGGTTATGTCTGTAGGCTGGTACTAAGCTTTAAGGACACTGATTTGATGCTTGTGTTTAGTGACAGAGTATGTAGCAAGCATGAAATTTAATGGGTTCACAGGTCTTATTTTAATAGTGCAATACACAAGAAAAGTTTTAATCTGTTTCGTGTGTGCCTCATGCCAAATGGAACCAAATAGCTGCACACGTCTTGTGACAGGGTGGGTACTCTTGGTGGATCTAATAAAGAAATGAACAACTTATGCTAAAAGATATCTAAAATGCCTTTTTATGGAATAATTTACCTATTTAGAAGATTAGCGTCTTAACTGGCTACAGATCATAGAAGCTGCTTGCTGCTTTGAATGCCAGTGACCTGACTGGATCAGCTGGGCCTCAGCATAAGCTGATTTTTTTTTTGGTCCAAGATACTGTCAACCACGAACATGCACCTATAAGCCTCTTCATTCTGTTCTCTCTTCCACCTTTTCTGAAGGGCAGGGGATATAGTGAAATCTTGCCATAGCCATTGATACAGGTGGAACTTCCTTCTCCACTTCTGCTCTTCAATTATGCTTCTTGCAAAAACTCATACACTGGATACCATATGTAGTAGCTTGATGTTTAGGTTTTAATTAGTAGCAAGTACTAATTATAATATGGGTGTGGCTCTTCTGCTGCCCAGCAAGTACCATTGGATGCCAGATAATCAGTTTGCATGTGTGGGAGGGGCATGTGTTAATTTTACTCTGCTGCCTGGATTGTGTAAAATATGTGCTTTGCCACAGACAGACGTTCTTTTATAATGTGAGCTAAGATCATCAACTCTTTATGTCATTTGGTGGGAAAGACCTGGCAATGTGCTGAAAGTCTAAACAGAACATTTTCAGTCCATATATTTCTAGTTAATCACTGTATATTAATCAGATCAGACAATAGTAGTAGAAGTAGCGAACGTAAACTCATCTTAAGTCAAAACAAAACAAAACAAAAAGTAATAATAGAAAATAAATAATTGTACAGCATAACTCATCATCTTCTTTAGGCTGTTCCTGTTAGGGGTCACCACAGAGGATCATCTGTTTCCATTTCTTCCTGTCCTCTGCATCATGCTCTTTCACACCAACTGCCTGCATGTTCTCTCTCACCACATCCATAAACCTCATCTTAGGCCTTCCTCTTTTCCTCTTAACTGGCAGCTCCATCCTTAGCATCCTTTTCCCAATATACCCAGCATCCCTCCTCAGCACATGCCCAATCTCGCCTCTCTTGTTTGTCTCCAAACTGTCCAACCTCAGCTGACCCTCTAATATACTGATTCCTAATCCTGTCCATCCTAGTCACACCCAGTGCAAATCTTAACATCTTTAACTCTGCCACATCCAGCTCTGACTCCTGCCTTTTCGACAATGCTACTGTCTCCAACCCAAATAACATAGCTGGTCTCACTACCCTCTTTGTAGACCTTCCCTTTCACTCTTATTGGTACCCATCTGTCACAAATCACTCCTGACACTCTTCTCCATCCATTCCACCCTGATGTACTCTCTTCTTCACCTCTCTTCCACACTAATCATTACTCTGAACTGTTGATCCCAAGTACTTAAACTCATCCACCTTTACCAACTCTACTCCCTGCAACCTCACCATTCCTCTACCCTCTGTCTCATTTACACACATATATTCTGTTTTAGCCCTGCTGACCTTCATTCCTCTCCTCTCTAAAGCATAACTCCACCTCTCCAGGGTCTCCTCAACCTGGTCCCTACTCTCACTACATATCACAATGTCATCTGCAAACATCATAGTCCACGGGGCCTCCTGTCTAATCTCATCTGTCAACCTGTCCATCACCACTGCAAATAAGACCTTCTGACCTTCTCTGTATTTCTCCAACAACACTCTCAGAGCAAATATTGCATTTGTAGTGCTCTTTCCTGGCATGAAACCATACTGCTTATCACTAATCATTACATCCCTTCTTAACCTAGCTTCCACTACTCTTTTCCATAACTTCGAGCTGTGACTGATCAGTTTTATCCCTCTGCAGTTACTGCAGCTCTGCACGTCACCCTTATTCTTAAAGATAGGTACCAAAACACTTTTCCTCCACTCCTCAGGCATCCTCTGACTTTCCAAAATTTCATTAAACAATCTGGTTAAAAACTCCACTGCCATTTCTTCTAAGCACCTCCATGCTTCCACTGGTATGTCATGTGGGCCAACAGCCTTTCCATTCTTCATCCTCTTCATAGATGTCCTTACTTCCTCCTTGCTAATCTGTTTCACTTCCTGAGTCACTATCCCCACATCATCCAACCTTCTCTTGCTCTCATTCTCTTCATTCATCAGCCTCTCAAAATACTCTTTCCATCTACTCAACACACTCTCCTCGCTTGTGAGTACCTTTCCCTCAATATCCTTTATCACCCTTACTTGCTGTACATCTTTCCTAGCTCGGTCCCTCTGTCTAGCCAATCGGTACAGGTCCTTTTCTCCCTCTTTAGTGTCCAATCTCTCATACAACTCTCTATATGCCTTATCCTTAGCCTTCACCACCTCTCTCTTTGCCATGCGCCTCATCTCCTTATACTCATGTTTACTTTCTTCATTTCTTTGACAATCCCACTTCTTCTTCGCCAGCCTCTTCCTCTGTATACTCTCCTGTACTTCCTCATTCCACCACCATGTCTCCTTGTCCTCCTTCCTCTGTCCAGATGTCACACCAAGCACCTTTCTAGCAGTCTCCCTTACTAGCTCTGCTGTAGTTACCCAGCTATTCGGTAACTCTTCATTGCCTCCCAGTGCCTGTCTTAACTCTTCCCTGAACTCCACCTCACAATCACCCTTTTTTAACTTCCACCATTTAATCCTTGTACAGCATTACTAAGTATTCAAAAGTAATCAAAGCAAGGCAGGCAGTCTGTTTCAAGTCGAAAATCCTTTATTAAATACACAGACAAGCGATCCAAGTAAAACAAAAATAGAGTAATAATTTCCTTACAAGCTTTCTAAATATATATACTTTTTATCAGGTATGGGAGTGGGTTATTGTGCTGTAAAACAAAGAGTTATTGGTACACATGTTAAATTCACATCATTAAATTCAACAGATGCATAAACTGTTTTTGTCAGGCTGATCTTCTTGCCTTCAATATAGTATTAGTCACTGCTGCACCGAGATCTTTCTGTTTAGACTTTCAAAAAACAAGTAATCTCCGTGGTATCCCCGAAGTCTCAAAACAACCCACTAAAGTGTAGTGGTTCCAAAAACACATGTTAAATTCACATCCCTTCCCCCATCAGTGTGACATTCGAGCTGGTCCTGCCCTACTTAGTAGCTGTCATAATAATATATAACCCTTATAGGTTCATAGGTTCATAGGTTCATACTAGGCTATCTGCCCAAAGGCATTTATAAGCCTAGCCCATAGTTATGTGGCTTTCGCCACCCCTTTAGTTTGAATAAAAGCTATGCCTATTATTTTGCTGTGCCTCTGTCAAGCAGTGACACTGAAGTAATCCCTGGGGTATATCTGCGATCTCCTATCCATTGGTCAAGATTCCTCTTGAACAAGGCCAGCGAGGTGCTCTGCCTCACATGTACCGGGATTTTGTTCCACAGCATAGGGAGTCTCTGGGTGATGAATCTGCCCCTCCAACACATTCTATTTATAACCGTGTCAAGGTTTAAGTCTCCCGCCCTTGTGGTTCTGAGGGATCTAGATTTTTTGAGGCGAAGCATATTCATCAAATCTGGGTTTGACATGGCCTTATATGTCAGGCACAGGTCACCTCTGAGAAAGCGGTATGAGACTGAATAGAGCTGGAGTTCTTTCAGTCGGGCAGCATAAGACATATTTTTGAGACCCTTTATCCTTTTGGTAAGGTAATTTTGGGGACTTTCAAGCTGCAGCTGCTGTCTGGTCAGATACATTCCGAATGGGGCATTGTACTCAATCATAGGTCTAATGAGTGATGAGTACAGGGGGACGATGACCTCCTTTGATCTAGATGTGAATCCCTTCATGATCAGGTGGGTGATATAGAAGGTTTTCCGAACTACTTTAGCAACATGAGTGTCAAACGAAAGGCTACTGTCAACCTGGGTCCCCAGATCCCTGATGACTTCTTCTGTGCTCAGTGGATTGCCACCTATATGGTAGCTAGTAACCTTGTATTTCCCGAAGGGTATGACTATGCATTTCTTGGCGTTTAACTTTAGGCCATGGCTCTGGCACCAGTTATCCATTTCTGTGAGGCCCTTCTGGAGGATATCTGTGTCAGATGTGTTTTCACTATGGCGCCCAGTTTGCAGTCATCTGCTAACTTTGTCAGCCATAACCCTCCTGTGTTTGCTTGTACTTCAGAAAAGTAGATGTCAACAAGAGTGGACCCAGGACTGACCCTGTGGGACACCACTTGTGACAGGCTTTGAGTCTGACATGGCTCCAGCAACTCTGACCCTGTGGGTTCTGTCACTTAGCCAGTTTGCAACCCATCTTGTGATGTATGGGTTTACATTCAAGCTGATGAGTTTTTCTATGATACCTGAGTGGGGTATTGTGTCGAAGGCCTTTGCCAGGTCGAGGTAGGCTGTATGGACTGCCTTTCCCTCATCAATGGCCTTGGTGACTGTCTCAAAAAAGTCAACCAAGTTTAAGAGGCAGGATCTGCCTTTGACAAAGCCAAACTGGGTTGGATCCAAAGTCTGCAAGTTCCCTATGTCTTTATTTATGAGTTCCATTATGATCCTCTCCATGGCTTTGCAGATAAGGCTTGTCAAGCTAATGGGGCGGTAATTTCCAGGGTCGGTTGAGGCACCGCCCTTATGTAGTGGGACCACAGTCGCTGTGCGCCACTCCTTGGGTGCATATCCTGAGGTGAGGCTAAGATTAAACAGCTGTCCTAACTGTGGGTTTAATTCCTCATTGAGTTCGTGAAGCACACAGCCTGGGACACCATCCAGTCCCATGGATGATGTGTTTTTTGCCTTAGTGAGGGCAGTTCTCACCTGGGCGTTGGAGATGTTTGGGGGGCTACAATCCTCTGGTATAGATATCTCTCCTTTGGGAGTTTGCACTGAACCTGTCAGCCAGTATGTTGGCAATGTGTGTAGGTTCAGTAATTTTCACATCATTTTGAACTAATTCTGAGCATATCTGGGAGTTTCCTCCTAGGTTTCTAACATAGCTAAAGAAGGCCTTATGAGTGCCTTTTGAGTCCTTACATTTCTCTCTCAAAATTTGCCTTGGATGATTTTATGAGAGCTCTTAGTTTTTTACTTATAATGATCAAATGTGTCTTACCTTTCAAGGATTTTGCTCTATCTTGTAGTAGCTTCCTCCTTTGTTGTAGAGCTTGTTTATGGCTGGGGTCCACCAGACTGGACGCTTGCCTTTGGTACAGAGAGTCTTAGTTTTGTTTGGGATTGCCTGATCCATGCAGTCCTGTAGGTGCTGGTAGAAGGCATTTGTAAGTGATTCAGTGGTTTGAGTAATGTTTACCACTGGCTCAGGGGCCTTAAAGGAGACCACACTAGTTTTTAGAAGTGTGAAATCGGCTTTTGAGAAGTTTTTCACTGTGGTCTTTTTGTTTCAGGTGGGGGCGATGAGGACCTCCAGCGAGATTAGTTTATGATCTGATCTCACCAGTGAGGGGTATACTTCGGTGTTGAACATTTTGATCCCATGTTCGTGATGATGAGATCAAGTATGTTTTCTCCTCTTGTGGGGGTGGTGACTAGTTGTTCCATGGCATTTGAGTTTATGAACTCCAGGAATCTTTGGGTTAGAGTGTTTGGGCTTGAGTAGTGTTCCCAGTCTATATTAGGGAAATTGAAGTCACCTAGTATGATGGTGTTTGGAGATACATTTATCCCCTCCAATGTTTTCAGGAAGGCCATGTGGGGTTCCTGAGTTTGAGAGGGTGGCCTGTAACATGCTACAAATTGCAGAGCAGTCTTGCCTATGGTTAATTGCACCTGGATGGTCTCCGATGCATCGCGGCGTTGTTACCAACCTTGAGGTGTGGGTGTCCTTTATGAATATGGACACCCCCCCTCCTTTCTTGGTGTTGTCCGGATTTTGGGGCCGGAACGCATGATATGAGGTGAAACATGTTAGTGCTGGGGTGCTCTTAGGAGCCTTGAACCAGGTTTCTGTCTGTACTTTAAATAAAATTATATAATGATGTGGTACCTCTTATTTAACCAAATTATTAAGTACATTATTAAGTCTGTGATTTTATCCCCAAGGGGAAAAAAAATTATTTAAC
>NC_056743.1:1871118693-1871145729 GCF_019279795.1 Protopterus annectens | reverse complement strand
GGCATTTGCTAGGATAAGTGAAGAGTACAGGGGTACAATGACCTCTCCTGATCTGGATGTGAATCCTTCATGATCAGGTGGGCAATGTAGAAGGTCTTCCTAACCACTTTGGCAATGTGAGTGTCAAAAGAGAGGTTACTGTAAACTTGGGTCCCCAGGTCCCTGATAACTTCTTCCGTGTTTAATGGATTACCACCTATGTGGTAATTAGGGGTTACCTTGTTTTTCCCAAAGGGTATGACTATACATTTTTTGGCATTTAGCTTAAGGCCATGGCTCTGGCACCAGTTATCCATTTCTATGAGACCTTTCTGGAGGATGTCTGTGTCTGATGGAGTGTCAATTATGGTGCCCAGTTTGCAGTCATCTGCAATTTTGTCAACCACAATCCCCCTATGTTTGCCTGCACTTCAGAAAAATAAATGCCAAACAAGAGGGGCCCAGGACTGAGCCCTGTGGGACACCGCTCGTGACCGGCTTAGAGTCTGACATGGCACCAGCAACTCTAACCCTGTGTGTTCTGTCCTTGAGCCAGTTTGCAACCCATCTTGTGACATATGGGTTTACATCTAAGCTGGTGAGCTTTTCTATGATGCCCGAGTGGGTATTGTGTCGAACGCTTTTGCTAGGTCAAGGTAGGCTGTGTGAACTGCCTTACCCTCATCAATGGCCTTAGTGACTGTTTTGAAAAGTCGACCAAGTTCAAGAGGCAGGATCTGCCCTTGACAAAGCCAAATTGGGTAGGATCCAGTGTCTGTAGGTCCCCAATGTCTTTATTTATGAGTTCCATTATGATCCTCTCCATAGCTTTGCAGACAAGGCTCGTCAAGCTTATGGGGCGGTAATTTCAGGGTCCGTAGAAGCACCGCCTTTGTGGAGTGGGACCACAGTTGCCGTCGCCATTCTTTGGGTGCGATCCTGTAGTAAGGCTAAGATTAAACAGCAGCCTTATGTGTGGGTTTAGTTCCTCATTGAGTTCGTAGCACATCCGGGGACACCGTCCGGTGCCATTGATGCTGTGATTTTTGCTTTAGAGAGCAGCTGTCACCTGGGCATCTGAGATGTTTGGGAGGCTAGACTCTGGTGGGATAGATATTTCTCCTTTTGGGGGTGGGGGGAGAAATTTGCACTGTACCTGTCTGCCAGTATGTTGGCAATGTCTGTGGGTTCAGTGATTTTTATCATTTTGGACTAATTCTGAGCATATCTGGGAGTTTCCACCCAGGTTTCTAACATAGCTAAAGAAGGCTTTATGATTGTCTTTTGTGTCATTAGCGATTTTTCTCTCAAAGTTGGCCTTGGATGATTTTATGAGTGATCGTAGTTTTTTGCTAGTATTGATCAGAGATGCCTTCCCATTTAAGGATTTTGCTCTGTCATGTAGTAGCTTTCTCCTCTTGTTGTAGAGTTTGTTTATGGCTGGAGTCCACCAGACCGGGCGCCTGCCTTTGGTGGTGCTTGATCCATACATTCCTGGAGGTGCTCGTAGAAGGCATTTGTAAGGGTTTCAGCAGCATGGGTTGTGGTTTCCACTGGCTCGGGGGCCTTGAAGGATACCACCCAAATCTTAAGAAGTGTGAAGTTTGTTTTTGATAAGTTCTTCACTGTGGTCTTTTTTGCTGGGGGTGGGGGCGGGATGTGGATCTCCAGTGAGATTAATTTATGGTCTGATCTCACCAATGAGGGATATACTTCCAGTGTGGAGCATTTTGTCCCCATGTTTGTGATGATCAGGTCTAGTATATTTTCTCCTCTTGTGGGAATGGTGACTAGTTGTTCCATAGCATTTGAGTTTATGAACTCAAGGAACCTTTGGGCTAGGGTGTTGGGGCTTGAGTAATGTTCCCAGTCTATGTTTGGGTAGTTGAAGTCACCCAATATGATGGTGTTTGGAGAGACATTTATACTCTCCAGTGTCTTCAGGAAGGCTGTGTGGGTTTCCTGAGTTTGAGAAGGTGGTCTGTAGCATGTTACAAACTGTAGGGCAGTTTTACCTATGGTTAATTGCACCTGGATGGTCTCCGATGCTTCGTGCATTGCCACTAACCTGGAGGTGTGGGTATCCTTTATGAATATGGATACTCCCTCCTTTGTGGTTCGTCCGGATTTTGGGGCGGAACGCATGATATGAGGTATAACCTGATAGTGCTGGGGTGCTCTCAGGAGCCTTGAACCAGGTTTCAGTCACAGCACAAACATTGATGTTCTCCATACTGAGGAGGGCTTCGAGGGCGTGCATCTTGAGGTTTAGACTTCTGGCATTGAGCAGTATTACCCTTAGTTTTTCTCAATTTTTGTTTTCTAGGGTGGTAGGTTTATCATTTGAGCCTTGCCTAAAAAGGCACTATGGGGGTGGCAAGAGCCTTTGCCAATATCCGGAAGCCCAGGGGTGACAGGTGCAAGCCGTCCCTTGCGAAGCAGCGTGGATTGTCAAGCATGTCATCCCAGGCAGACAGACATTGGATCCCCTTAGAATGACACCAGTAATTAAGCCAATTATTAAAGCTGATCATTTTGTCTCTGTATTGTGGCATCATTCTTGGTGAGGGTAGGATACTGCTCAGGGTCAGGGTCATACCGGCCTGGGATACATAATCTGAGAGCTCCTCTATGTCTCTTTTCATGTAGTCCAGGGAGGTACGTCTCAGGTCGTTCACACCGGCATGGACAATGACTGAGTCATACTTGTACTTGCTGTGGAGTGACATGAGTGCTTGTGTTATGTGGCGGATTCTAGCGCCTGACAGGCAGCTAACTGTGATCTTTTCCTTGTTCAGTCTGGTGAGAGGGACGTCAGTGTGTCTGACTATGGAGTCACCTATAACAAGTGTGTCTGGCATTGTGTTTGGCCTTAAGATGGATTTGTTTAATCACTTGGGCTGCAGCCTCATCATCAAACCACACCAGCTGTGGGTAAATCCTGATAAAGCCACACACAGTTATGGATTATTGCTTTATTATATAATGACTGCCCATTAACATTCAAAAATGAGCACATTGATTGGTCAGACTAAACAGCATGCCCATTGTAAATCGACAATATACCAACAGCAAAAGTCTGGCCACTCAATGAATTTTTTTCTTTTGGTATGTGGTATACATGCATTAGTCTGAAGGAAAGAAAGTTTGAAACTGAAATGCCTATATTATTTAGTGACTTCATTCCTCATAAAGTTTGTGGTTTTCCAACAAATCACTGAAGAACCAAAGTCACTAAATAATGACATGCATTTCAGTTTCAGACTTTCTCAAACTTTCTAAGTTTATAAGAGCAACATTACCCATCCCCTTCTGTATCTATAGCTTTGTCCACATTTCTTACAATAAGAGGTGGAAGGGTATGTACTAGAACAGAGAAAATACAAGAAAAATCAGGTACGTTCTGCAAAACTAAAGAAACATGCCTGATTTTCCTTGTATTTTCCCATCTCTCTCGTACCTCTAAACTGTCATGAGGTTACATTTTTTTCATTCAAAAAAAAAAAAATAGTAGCAGAGATTGTCCTTTCTCCATTGCTTGCTTGCTAAAGCAGTGATGCACTGTGTAAGCCTGGAAATGCAAGACCCATATACATGCTCAAAGGGCAGAATCAGGAAACATCATAGAAGAACATCACAGCACTGTTATACAAAGACATTTTATAAGAAAAGTATAATGTCATTGGATAACTGCAATAACTGACTCCTGTGTGTGGTATATTTAAGATTTACATACAGCTGGCTTTGTTTATTCACTTGGGCTTTGCCCTCATGATTAAACCACACCAGCCATATGTAAATCTTCAGTATACCACACCCATTTATTGGTTATTGCTATAACATTCTCTAATGTTCTAAAATCTAAAATAATAAGATTTATCTTTCAAGTTTCAGATCTAGCAATGAAGGAGCTCTTCTCCTACTTGACACCTTCATGCATATAATTCCTGAAAGGTCTTTCAATAGAACTGCTGCATCTTCCTGCAAACTTCTTCCTCTAGAGTTCAGAAATGACCAACTCTTTATGTCTCCTTCCTGGAACTAAGACACAGCTCTGTGTTAACTAAAAAATATGTTTTAGGGATTTGTGAATAATACATTCTTATCAGGTTGTTTCTAATAAGAAAAATGTCATTGTTTCAGGGACAAAGGATTTTGCATCACTTTGTCTTAAGTCAATTCCACTAAGTTTTAGAATCATCTATAGAAAATGCTGTCAGTTAAGGCTATCTCATGCTGATATTAATAGAAATACTGATGTAGTTAGGGCATTTGTGCTGTAGCTAGATGGAAGCTAAGCACACAGGAGCCATTGATTGCTCCAATCTATTAATGTCCTTCTAAACAGATTTCATGTTCAGTCCAATGCATTCAGTTGAAATCAATATGTTTACCAATTATTGAACTGTAACCTAAAATTAGTACCCATTGACAGTACCAATTATTTACCTGTAACATAAAATTTGTACCCATTGACAGTACCATTTATTTAACTGTAACCTAAAATTAGTACCCATTGACAGTACTTTGTTTTTAAATGGAAGCTGTGTGTGTGTGTGTGTGTGTGTGTGTGTGTGTGTGTGTGTGTGTGTGTGTGTGTGTGTGTGTGTGTGTGTGTGTGTGTGTGTGTATATAGATATATATAGATAGATAGAAAACTATAGACAGATATATATATATATATATATATATATATATATATATATATATATATATATATATATATATATAAATATGTATTTATATTTATATCATCTATATATCTATCTATACTGATACATAAATATAAATAAATAAATGAAAAAAAAATATATATATATATATATATATATATATATATAAATGGGTCCATGTTAGATGGATGAAAAACCACATCAACGAAGACCAGTTCACCGAGACGAGATCGCCAACAATGGAAATGCCCGACAAAGGTAAGTAAACAAATTATAGCACATAACCCCTCTCCTTCTCCGAAAAACCTCAAAACAATTACAAATACCTGTATAGCAGGGGGGCAAGCCCCCCTGCACCCCCCACCCCCCTACTTAAATATTCTAACTCCAAGTTTGCACCACATTGTGGGAATGGGAATACATCCCATTCCGCACTGCTCACCATTGTTGGGCATTTCCGTTGTCGGCGATCTCGTCTCGGTGAACTGATCTTCGTTGATGTGGCTTTTCGTCCATCTAACATGGACCCATATATATATATATATATATATATATATATATATATATATATATATATGTTGAAAACCTGAAAACGAGCAAACAAACTGGCACAACAAGCGGTCCTGGTCAAAGCAAAGCCCAAAGCACAAAGTAATATTCCTTAACGCAAATTTATTGTGGAAAGACAACAAGCGTTTTCGCTACTCCAAAAAAGAGAAACTTCATCAGAGAGGTACCTCTCTGATGAAACTATATATATATGTAACAATTCTGTTATAGAACCAAAATGGACTATCAATACAGATCTGTTTGTCAAACAAATCACTATGTATTGTGTTAATATTATCATAGACTGAACAAATCCCTTGTCACTTTATTGCACGGTAAGCCTAGACTGTGGCTAATAAGGGTGTTATATCAGTCATCAATCCTATTAACAAACAAACAAACAAACATAAACAAGTAAACAGACAATTAATAAAGTACATATGTCATGTATCTTGGTAAATAAGCTTTGGGCTGGACCAGTGACTGTAAAAGTATGTTCATTGACATGGTAAGTCAGAAGATAACTGACTATACTTTCCGAACCTGATGTTGATGTATAGGTTAATGGGCAACTGGAACCATTAAAGTTCCCTGTTTATTAGATCACTACAATTTGTGTGAAGTGCTCATAGATAAATGCATGTTTTAGGATGTTGTTTACCATGGATCAAGTGGCCATTGATGCTGTGTCTTTACTTCTAGGCAGGCATGCCACCTAGTGAATTTATCTGTTAAAAATATAACAACCATCCATGTTTGAAATTGCCAGGCCACAGCAGCTTGGTTATGTCTGTAGGCTGGTACTAAGCTTTAAGGACACTGATTTGATGCTTGTGTTTAGTGGCAGAGTATGTAGCAAGCATGAAATTTAATGGGTTCACAGGTCTTATTTTAATAGTGCAATACACAAGAAAAGTTTTAATCTGTTTTGTGTGTGCCTCATGCCAAATGGAACCAAATAGCTGCACACGTCTTGTGACAGGGTGGGTACTCTTGGTGGATCTAATAAAGAAATGAACAACTTATGCTAAAAGATATCTAAAATGCCTTTTTATAGAATAATTTACCTATTTAGAAGATTAGCTTCTTAAATGGCTGCAGATCATACAAGCTGCTTGCTGCTTTCAATGCCAGTGACCTGACTGGATCAGCTGGGCTTCAGCATAAGCTGATTTTTTTTTTTGGTCCAAGATACTGTCAACCACAAACATGCACCTATAAGCCTCTTCATTCTGTTCTCTCTTCCACCTTTTCTGAAGGGCAGGGGATATAGTGAAATCTTGCCATAGCCATTGATACAGGTGGAACTTCCTTCTCCACTTCTGCTCTTCAATTATGCTTCTTGCAAAAACTCATACACTGGATACCATATGTAGTAGCTTGATGTTTAGGTTTTAATTAGTAGCAAGTACTAATTATAATATGGGTGTGGCTCTTCTGCTGCCCAACAAGTACCATTGGATGCCAGATAATCAGTTTGCATGTGTGGGAGGGGCATGTGTTAATTTTACTCTGCTGCCTGGATTGTGTAAAATATGTGGTTTGCCACAGACAGACGTTCTTTTATAATGTGAGCTAAGATCATCAACTCTTTATGTCATTTGGTGGGAAAGACCTGGCAATGTGCTGAATGTCTAAACAGAACATTTTCAGTCCATATATTTCTAGTTAATCACTGTATATTAATCAGATCAGACAGTAGTAGTAGAAGTAGTGAATGTAAACTCATCTTAAGTCAAAACAAAACAAAAAGTAATAATAGAAAATAAATAATTGTACAGCATAACTCATCATCTTCTTTCGGCTGTTCCTGTTAGGAGTCACCACAGCGGATCATCTGTTTCCATTTCTTCCTGTCCTCTGCATCATGCTCTTTCACACCAACTGCCTGCATGTTCTCTCTCACCACATCCATAAACCTCATCTTAGGCCTTCCTCTTTTCCTCTTACTTGGCAGCTCCATCCTTAGCATCCTTTTCCCAATATACCCAGCATCCCTCCTCAGCACATGTCCAAACCAACGCAATCTCGCCTCTCTTGCTTTGTCTCCAAACTGTCCGACCTGAGCTGACCCTCTAATATACTGAATTCTAATCCTGTCCATCCTAGTCACACCCAGTGCAAATCTTAACATCTTTAACTCTGCCACATCCAGCTCTGACTCCTGCCTTTTCGACAATGCTACTGTCTCCAACCCAAATAACATAGCTGGTCTCACTACCCTCTTGTAGACCTTCCCTTTCACTCTTATTGGTACCCATCTGTCACAAATCACTCCTGACACTCTTCTCCACCCATTCCACCCTGCCTGTACTCTCTTCTTCACCTCTCTTCCACACTAATCATTACTCTGAACTGTTGATCCCAAGTACTTAAACTCATCCACCTTTACCAACTCTACTCCCTGCAACCTCACCATATATTCTGTTTTAGCCCTGCTGACCTTCATTCCTCTCCTCTCTAAAGCATAACTCCACCTCTCCAGGGTCTCCTCAACCTGGTCCCTACTCTCACTGCATATCACAATGTCATCTGCAAACATCATAGTCCACGGGGCCTCCTGTCTAATCTCATCTGTCAACCTGTCCATCACCACTGCAAATAAGACCTTCTGACCTTCTCTGTATTTCTCCAACAACACTCTCAGAGCAAATATTGCATCTGTAGTGCTCTTTCCTGGCATGAAACCATACTGCTGATCACTAATCATCACCTCCATTCTTAACCTAGCTTCCACTACTCTTTCCCATAACTTCAAGCTGTGACTGATCAATTTTATCCCTCTGTAGTTACTGCAGCTCTGCACATCACCCTTATTCTTAAAGATAGGTACCAAAACACTTTTTCTCCACTCCTCAGGCATCCTCTGACTTTCCAAAATTTCATTAAACAATCTGGTTAAAAACTCCACTGCCATTTCTCCTAAGCACCTCCATGCTTCCACTGGTATGTCATCTGGGCCAACAGCCTTTCCATTCTTCATCCTCTTCATAACTGTCCTTACTTCCTCCTTGCTAATCTGCTTCACTTCCTGATTCACTATCCCCACATCATCCAACCTTCTCTATTTCTCATTCTCTTCATTCATCAGCCTTTCAAAGTACTCTTTCCATCTACTCAACACACTCTCCTCACTTGTGAGTACCTTTCCCTCACTATCCTTTATCACCCTTACTTGCTGTACATCTTTCCCAGCTCTGTCCCTCTGTCTAGCCAATCAGTACAGGTCCTTTTCTCCCTCTTTAGTGACCAATCTCTCATACAACTCTCTATATGCCTTATCCTTAGCCTTCGCCACCTCTCTCTTTGCCATGCGCCTCATCTCCTTATACTCATGTTTACTTTCTTCATCTCTTTGACAATCCCACTTCTTCTTCGCCAGCCTCTTCCTCTGTATACTCTCCTGTACTTCCTCATTCCACCACCATGTCTCCCTGTCCTCCTTCCTCTGTCCAGATGTCAGACCAAGCACCTTCCTAGCAGTCCCCCTTACTAGCTCTGCTGTAGTTACCCAGCTATTCGGTAACTCTTCATTGCCTCCCAGTGCCTGTCTTAACTCATCCCTGAACTCCACCTCACAATCACCCTTTTTTAACTTCCACCATTTAATCCTTGTACAGCATTACTAAGTATTCAAAAGTAATCAAAGCAAGGCAGGCAGTCTGTTTCAAGTCGAAAATCTTTTATTAAATACACAGACAAGCGATCCAAATAAAACAAAAATAGAGTAATAATTTCCTTACAAGCTTTCTAAATATATATACTTTTTATCAGGTATGGGAGTGGGTTATTGTGCTGTAAAACAAAGAGTTATTGGTACACATGTTAAATTCACATCATTAAATTCAACAGATGCATAAACTGTTTTTGTCAGGCTGATCTTCTTGCCTTCAATATAGTATTAGTCACCACATCATTATATAATTTTATTTAAAGTACATAAGGGTTATATATTATTATTATGACAGCTGCTAAGTAGGGCAGGACTAGCTCGAATGTCACACTGATGGGGGAAGGGATGTGAATTTAACATGTGTTTTTGGAACCACTACACTTTAGTGGGTTGTTTTGAGACTTCGGGGATACCACGGAGATTACTTGTTTTTTGAAAGTCTAAACAGAAAGATCTCGGTGCAGCAGTGACTAATACTATATTGAAGGCAAGAAGATCAGCCTGACAAAAACAGTTTATGCATCTTTCATTATTTCTGTTCAACTGTACTGGAGACTAGATGAGTGTAAAATTCTTCCTGGATGCATTTAACACTATTCAGTTATATTATTTTATTATTATTATTATTTAATTTCTATGTATGCAGTAGTTCAAGGATGAGCCATAATGTGCCTGGAAATCTCCATATTGTATTGTGGGATGAGAAGAATTGATGCAGGCTGTGGAGTTAGATTTTTTCCAGAGTAGATCTAGACTTAATGTCAATAAAAGTGCCCAGTCAATAGCTAATCGCCAAACATAAAATATTTACAGGTTAAAGCACTGAAACTTGGCACAAGAAATTCCATGCATTCAGATTCTACTTTATGAGAAGAGCTCTGCAATACTTCAGGAGGCATTAACTGCCTTAATAATGCTAACAAATGCCATGGGAGATGAAGAATGAGCCACTGCTAAAAAGGGGGACTGAAATCTCAAGCATTTTGCTAGTTTGTAAATCATCTCTTTCAGTTACATTGGCCATAACTACTATTAAGGACACACTGCTGGCAAAGTGAATAAGCTCCTCAAAAAAATAACACAATGTTTTATATAAGATGTCTAAGAAATGAGCTCAGTTCTCCAGACGTCTCCTTGTTTTGAAACTATCCCAGTGTGTCTGGGAATGGTTGGCCTGAAGAGATTTAATGATGCCAGCAAACAGTTTCTGCAGTCTCAATGCGGGAAATAAATGTAGCAATACACTGCCTTGCTGTTGGTATACGTGTCGAAGTGAGGTCATTCCCCGATGCTAAGCAAGTTATTCAAATCTATGCATGATGGGTATGCAGTTCAAATTTAATGATGATCTTATAAAACACAGGTATAGATTGTTTTCTTTTGGGGTAGAATTATTGTTAAAAAATTATAAGAAACTTGTAGTACTTAAGCAGGAAAATAAAAATAAATATAGAAGTTATGAGCCTTGTATTCTTTTATATAAAAGCAATCACTAGTTGCTGCTCTTGATGCAAGTGGATTTCTTTCTTTCTGCAGAATTAATGTTATTAAAATTGAGTATTCTTCCAGAACTGTGTACCTTTTAGTATAAGTTGCCATAATGGTCAATTGGTTAGTGGTTTAAATAACTGAAAATGCAATGATCAGTTCTGAAATGAAAAACTGCCAGATGTCAGTTTAAATATTTTAACACTAGTGACTACAGACCCTGGGAAGTATCACCCCATTAGCCTGACAAGTCTGATATGCAAAGCTATGGAACACATCATCATGGACCTAATAAACAAGAATATAGGGAATCTCCAAACTCTAGATCCCACACAGTTTGGTTTTGTGAAGGGTAGGTCATGCCTGCTCAACTTGGTCAACTTCTTTGAATCAGTCACCAGAGCTGTGGATGAAGGCAAGTGGCTCATACAGCCTACCTTGATCTGGCCAAGGCCTTTGATACCATTCCCCACTCAGGAATCAGAAAAACTCACTAAGCTAGGCATCAACCCATATATATCACTAGGTGGGTTGCACACTGGCTCACAGGTAGAACCCACAGTGTGAAAGTAGCTGACTCCAAGTCAGACTGCTGACCAGTCACGAGTGCAGTCCCACAGGGTTCAGTCCTGGGTCCTCTCTGGTTTGGTATCTACTTCTCTGAAGTCCAGGCCAACACGAAGGGACTCTGGCTGACAAAGATCGCAGACGATTGCAAGTTGGGAGCTATTATTAACTCCCCGAGTGATGTTGACATCCTACAGAAAGGCCTCACTGAGACCAGTGACTGGTGTCAGAACCAAGGCCTTAAGCTCAATGCCAAAAAATGTGTCATCATCCCCTTTGGGAAAAACCCAGTTCTCATGAATTACCACATTGATGGTAGTCCACTGAACAAGAAGGTGTTAGAAGAGATCTGGGAGCACAAGTTGACAGCAACCTCTCTTTTGACCACCACATTGCCACTGTCGTCAGAAAGTCCTTTTATGTGGCACATCTCATTAATAAGGGTTTTGCATCCAGGAAGAAAGAGATCATTGTCTCCCTCTACTCTTCCCTCATTAGGCCAATCATTGAGTACAATGCCCTATTTAGCATGTACCTCACTAAACACCAGCAACAACTGGAGAGGCTGCAAAAGTACCTCACAAAGAGGATCCAAGGCCTTAAACATTTGTCCTATATGGACAGAATAAAAAAACTCCAACTATTCTCTGTCTCATATCGCCTACTTAGAGGTGATCTCTGCTTGACTTACAAAGCAATGTCTGACCCAGCTCTGTTAGAAATGCTACATCTAAAGAAATCCCAATCCCTCCACACCACACACTCCAGAGACCTCAACCTCATTACCACAATCAACAGAACATGCTGGAGGGACAAGTTCATAACCCAGAGACTGCCCATGCTATGGAATAGACTTCCCATTCATGTCAAGCAGAGTACCTCACTGACCCTCTTCAAGAGAAGTCTTGATGAGTGGATGGGAAATAGAAAATTCATCCCAGGAATCACTCCAGTGGCTTTACTCAACAGAGGCACTGAGGACTAAGGTTGGGGGGCACGATGCCAGGGTAATCCTATGGGCTAGGGTTGTAAAGGCCCCAGGGCCATTAGCCTAGTACACACCTATGAGCCTATGAACTATCATTCAATGAAAGCGGAGTCAGCCTACCAAATATGTGCATACTTTATGCTAAAGTAAGAGTAACAGTACCATTGTTTCTAGGGGTCCAGGTTCAAGGTTATTTGAAACTTCACTGTGTGCAAGCAATGAGGTGGGTATGCTTATGTCTTCAGACAAAACTGTTCATTTCTTGGCCTGAAACCATTTCCCTTGCAAAGTTAGTCAATCCATTCTGGTGGTAGGTTTTGCTGAGCTTTACAGGTTGAACATGAATAGCAGATTGAGACTCAATTATAACCCAAGACATTTAGCATTGGATAGTTCCATAGAGCAAATGGGGGTGGGTCTAACATGTCTAGGTTTAAGAGATTAAATAATGGTGGGATGTAAACATAGAGCTGCATTAGAAGAGGGTGAAGGATGCCACTAACTGTACTGTAGCCAAAATTTCCTGAAGGAGGCGCTGCCTGCACACCAGAACCTTATGTGCTAGCAGCACCACCCCTCCAACTAGCTGTGCTTAATGACTGATGGTCAGAGTCAATGGTTCCTAGCAATTGCTTTACAACAAGCATCTTGTACCCTAGAATCATCAGATGACTGTATAAACCTGCCTGGGGAATTAATAAAATCTGTGTAGTCATAGTGTAAAGCCTACATGGAAGGTACTGTGGCCGTGTATGCGGTACCCCTCTTGGTAGCGCACCATGCATATTAATAAAGGCACATTACTGAGGGAGAGCTGTGTATCACAGTTATTGAATCAGTGTAGGGAGTGCATTACTGTGTCCAGAGATGAGTAACACACCCCCCGTACTGTCAAAGTGCCTGATATCAATGTAGGCAAATGTAATAAAGTGTTATTATGTTTCTTTTTTGTGTGTTTCTGTGGTGCAGCGTGGTGCTCAGCAATGGACACATGCCAGACATCTAAAAATAGAAACCAGATACATTTAATTATGAATGGAAAGGTCAAGTTTAAGCATAGCTGAGCAGGTTTATGTGGTGTGCTGTGGTGCTCAGTGGTGCTTAAACGTAGATGACAGGTAGATGTAAAAGTATAGCAGCATTCTACTCATCCACGTAGCCAAATGGTCAGAGTGACAGCCATATCATCATCCCCTCTGATCACACCAAACTCCTGGGTGTAGAAATTGACAAAAACCTACAGTTTGATGTCCACATTTCACAAACCATCAAAAAAGTCCATAAAAAAATGAGAACACTATGCAGACACAAAAACTTTCTATCAAAACAAGTGAGAATCTCCCTAGTCCAAACCCATCTATTGTCCACTCTAATGTATGCGGCACCAATCCTTACCCATATCAGAAAACATGATCTTGCTAGACTTGTGACATGTTACAACAAAATTGCCAAGTTCGCTAATAACTGCACCTTCAGAACCCAACACTGTCAGGCTTTAAAGGAACTACAATGGCTAGAATTTCCTCAACTATTCAAT
The DNA here is from genome assembly GCF_019279795.1 of Protopterus annectens. Lineage (NCBI taxonomy): Eukaryota > Metazoa > Chordata > Ceratodontiformes > Protopteridae > Protopterus > Protopterus annectens. The sequence goes on along the minus strand of NC_056743.1, from coordinate 1,871,132,275 downwards.
TACCATCAACTAATCATTGCCTACAATATTGTGAGACATCCTGATAGAACCCCAGAACTAAGTCACCTACTCACACCCTACAAATCAAATTGTCCCCTTTGCTCCACTGACAAATCACTCCTTTGTATCTCTAAGGCTAACAACACTGCAGGTAAAGCACTACTCTCCCATAACATAGCTAAATCCTGGAATAACCTTCCTCCTGCTTTATCTTCTTCCTCCACTATTACGCTGTTCAAAAACTCACTTAAATTACACTTAATGAACTCCTGGCTATGTTCATGCATTACCTAACCTTCTCTGTTTCTACCACTCCAGATATCTTCATTTCTAGTTATAACTAGTGTATTTTTTCTACAGTATCAGGAATGTTATTTTCTGCTCAAGTGTCTAATAGTTGTACTAGCTCATACTAAACTTACACTAAGTAATTTCTATAAGTAGTCACTGTCCATCTCTATAGTCAGTTATAATGCTTATCTAGTGTCAGTTTCTGTTTCTGTATCAAAAGTTGTATATTTTATCTATTGTCAATGTTTTGCTTCTGTATAGATTATCATATTGTTATCATATTGTTCAACTATTTTCTTTTCTGTACTGAATGTGGAGCTTTTCTCCCTGGGCTTCTGCTGTAAATGGACATGTGTCCAGTCAGACTATCCCAGTAAACAAATGTAAAATAAATAAATAAAATATGTGTAGCAGGTGCAGGGTTTGAATACAGAGAATGGTTGTTAAGCTTTTATGTTGCAAATAAAAATTATGCTCATTATTTATTAATGCTAGTTTGCTGCACTCAGCTAAGCTCCACTAAGCACTAATAAGCCATGCCAAGCACTGCTTAAACAAGATATGTTTTAACACTGCTTGGCACCACATAGCTCCACTTAGCTGGTTTGCAGACTGCTAAGCAGTGCCAGTTTAAGCACTGTTGAGTACAGTTGAGCAAGTTTGCACACTGCTAAGCATTGCTAAGCATTTGCCAGTTTAAGTACTGCTCAGCCTTGCTCACCTGGTTTGTGTGTTGCCAAGCGATGCAACACATTTTTAAACATTGCCCAATGGTGGTAAAGGGTGGGAAAACAGGCTTATGTAAGTGCAACATGCAGGAATACAACAGAACTAGTTGGAGTTTGAACTTGGCAGGAACTATGGCAGGTGTTGGAGAGGGTGTGCACTTCCGAGAGCAGTGGTGGGGCATTCTGGACTCCAGGGTCATGGTTGGACTCCTTGTGAAAGACCATGATGTCCGGCTGCTGCATGGACAGTACCAGGGATCAGAGTACAAGTCAGAAGCCTGCGACCAGATGGCACATAATCTCGCCAGTGCTACAGGTATTCCCCGCACAGGTGAGCAGATCCATCATCATTATGACAATCTGAAGCAATGGAAGAGGGGACTTCTGGGCACCTGGGTCCAGGATGCTTGAGATGGGAATGCCCCAAACATTTGTAAGTACTGTTAGCATTGTTTTACCAATAACTAATCTGAATGTGTGATAGACAGGGATGCATAATGGCATGCTTCTCCACTTACAGCTGCAGAGGAGAGAGCTTGCAAACTAGAGGCACATGCAGGGCACTTGGCCAGGTTGTGCCGTGAGTGTGGCGAGTACAGATGTATCTTGCAATCTATAGGCATATAAGCAAGAAAGAGTAAAATTATTAACTGCCATTAGGTATGTACATTTTTGATTGTACTGCAATGAAAGTGGTCATAGACCTGAAGTCAAATAAGTGTGTAATGCCACATGTAATGCAATAAAGATGAAAGCATGAAACCTGATAATGTTAAGGAAACAAGTAATTGTGGAATTACAGCTGTATTGCATCACCTATATTATATTAACTGTTCTGCAATAAAGACTTGAAAATATACCAATAACTGCATGAAGTCACCCCTAATAAAGCTGCATTATGCAATATGTGCATTTTTGGGCTGCTGTTCATGAAACTGAGTATTATATCTGGTCTGAACTGAAAACACAAAGGATACCACTAAGTGACTCAAAGTTAGCTAATAAAGAGTGTTCTGCTAAACTGTAAATTTAGAGCTGCACTACTAGATATGTGCATTATATTTGTTCTGCACTATGATCTGAAGCAATAATAGAAACACCCAAGGTATATTTTGTATATCAGGATTGTCTAGTGTTACCCATTGCATTTCAGCTATATGCATTCCAGCTCTGAGGCAGGCTGCTGCAGGCAAGTATGAAAGTGTAATAGCTATAGACTGCAAATATACCATCTGCAACTGTATATGGTCTGGTAGCCAACCCAGCACTCCGATATGGTTTGTACACATCACAGATATTTCCACCCACTAGGGGTAAATTGCCTTCACCTGCATTCTATATATTAATGTACTGTTCACCCACTATCTCTGTCATGCATGAATCTCATGCATGTGTGTTCAAGTGTCACTGCAGTCATGTATAACACTCTACTTCTATTACCAAGTCATATTTTGTTACCAGGTGAGCTCTAGGTAAATATCAGTCAGTCAATATGCAACAGTTGCTCAGTAGTACAGTTTGATAAATGCTATGTATGATATACATTTTGTCACACACAGACCAGGGTACGAATCCAGTGACAAGTACTACTAAATATTATTGAATCAGTTATGTATTTTTAACAGATGTTCCCCCACAGGAATTACAGGTAAATGGGGGCAGTAGGCCTTAGTATGGGTTAATAATTTGTGTATTCAGATGTAAAAGAGTGTTAGCAGTGCTCAGAAATGTGATAATACTTCAGAAAATAAAGGCGACAAGTACAATATTAATAAAAGTTAATACAATAAATAAAATGTGTAACCTTGGTATGGCTGTATGCCTGGTGTGTCTGTGAATGCCTGGTAATTGTGTAACCCCATGCCAGCCAAGGATGGCATGATAGTCATAAATTCTCTGTACTGTGCACAATGCAAGTTTCACACTGTCACAGACTGTGAACACTGGTTTGCCTAATCCTTCTGTCACAGATCTATCATTGACATGATTATATCAGTAGCACAGTCACACTACATCAGTCCACAGTACACCTTGATAGTCATATATGTCGCCCTGACATGTAATAGTCCTCTGTAGTTGTGTACCTCTAGGTGTTACAGCTTGGCCCATACTGTCCCATGCAGATAGCTTGAGAGGTATGTACATGCTAGAGAAGCTATAGGGCACTTGTATACAGAAAGGAAGGGCAGACCTGTAGAGTATATAAGAGTACTGTGGCAAACTATATAGCCTATACTGGTATTAATGGACTGTATTTCTTGCCCCTCACCCCTTATCTTCATTGTGATTTATTATTGTTATACATCAGTTATGGTTTATTATTAACATATGTTGTTCTCAAAACATTATGTTTGGCATTGTGTTTTATTACTGTTATGTATTACATCTGTTGCATACTAACATATCTTGTTGAATTACCTATGTTGTTGGCCTTATGCCATAACTGTTACTGGCATGCTGTTACTATACTAACTGTTATCTCACTTGTTGTTGTATTCCATATACTGTGCAATGTGTTGTTACTGGGTTATTTGCAATGTTCTGGCATGCTGTTATAACTAACTAAATGTTACATTCATTACTAACCTATACATTTTGAAATACCTCAACACCATAGCTCCACTGGGTAGGCTGATTCCTGATGATCGGCCTACCCTACTTCAGCTGCATCCGGTCACAGCATGTCTAGGAGCCAAGCCAGTGGTGCACCCTCAACTCACCCTGCACCACCTACGGGTGGGACCACCTCAGAGGATGGAGCCCCCCCGGGGAGCAGGCAGAGGGGGGCATCACCCAGGATTAGCTACTAGTGATGGTACATGGGATAGTCCATCATGACTACAAGAACTGCCTGCACTGCATTGAGGGCAGACTCGCCAACCTGGAGGGGCCTGGTAGCCACAGCACCTAGCCTCAAGCACAGCAAACTTTGGGGCAGTGAAGGAGCAGTGCCAACTGCACATGGGTGATGAGCTGAGTCACACTGCTGCCATCTGGGGGCACATGGATCTCTGATTCCACAACACCCTCCCTGTCCAGGGTGTTTAACCCCCTCATGTGTCACACACCACCCCTGTATGCTGTCTTATTTGTCTTGTCTATCTGCAAATGCAACCTCTCTTACCCAACTTACTTCCCCACATGTACCTCTATTCTTTCCCCAACATTCCACTCTCACCCTAAAAAAAGGGCACCTGTCCCACAAAAAAATATTGTCCCATACATAGCTCTCCATTTCACACCAGCATCCACTGGACACAATTATTACATGAATTAATCAACACAGTTATGTTGCCCTCACCCCTCTTTCTTGGGTGTGAAGCTCCAAATTCCAAATTCTCTACAACCTGTACAGCCATTGCTGTAGAAGAAATGAAGAGCTATGGTCCTTTCCTACATCCATCCTGCACATCCCTACCTGCCTTTCAGTATGTTTTTCTCCCTGCTTGCCCCCATTTCACCACTTTCCTATCACCCCTTTTCTTTTTTATAATTAGCTCAGGTTTAAGCAGAGCTAAGTGGCACGATGTGCCGCACCGCACCATGCAAACCCATTTAAAACTGCTTAAAAGACCCTTTCTGTGTTTCTGACAGTGTTAGGCACATTTGCAAAATAATCACCCATGCCAAGTCTCAAAGTTTATCAATAATAGCATAGTGCATTAGCCCAGTAGGCCACTCAGCTCTCAAGTAAAGCAGGTGTTTCCATACACATATCCTAATTGCCAATGACACACTGCATGTACATATAATGGGAAAACTGGCAGTGTACTTGGAACTGTGATGCAGACACCAAACCAGTATACAGCCAAATTAATAATGATGGATGTACGTGAGGCCTGGGATAGCAGCTATAACTGTCAACTGCATAGACTGTTGCAGAATGTCCACAGTTGTGCCACCTAGTTTTTCCACGGATATCACAAATCCTTTTCTGTGTGTTAAAGTATTGGCAATTCAGTACAGACTGAGGTTAGAAAATCATGACAGACATTTCAGAGTCACACGTCATACCCATCAGAGCACACATGCTAATACAAATCATGTGTAACAGACTGTATGCATGGACATAGCTCTTGCAAATACATCTACTGCACTATTGACTCAGTAGCTCAGTCTGTTAAATTCCTAGCATGCTGTACATTTTGCCACCCGCAATCCTGGATTCAAATCCTGTGTGTTGCACTTCAATTACATGCTTGTGAATACAGCAAATAATGACTGAGTCATACAATTTTAACCAAAACAGGTTGCTGCTACTGAATTAACTGCTACCCATGTTAGCACTTCAAAGGCCTGTAGGTAGGGACACACTGCATAAATTTGTATAGGCTACTTATATGTTGCCTACTACTCTCTGACTGGCTCTGTTACATAACATATGTACAAAACACGAAAAACGGAAAACTATTCAACCCAATAGACAACAGGCAACCTTCGCTGTGTGCTACAACCTTTATTCCATAAAGCGCTTTTCGTTCAAATAAAATCCATGAACTTCTTCAGATAAAATGTCCAACGTCTGCCACCATTTAAATACTAATTCAAATTAATCAGGTGGTACTCAGTTACAAAAATTAAAGCTATATTACCTTTTAGACTTACTATATAAAATCAGTAAAAAACAGGTATCTTTAAACAAGCATAATAATTGAGAATAATAACTAAACTTTGTGTTATCTTAAAATGCAAGTCATAAATGTTGTTATAGATAGCTAAAATCTTAACATTATATAAATTATTTACAAATATACCAAAAATGTATATAAGAATATATATCAAAATGTTAAATATTAAATAATAGTATAAAAATACTTTATATGATAAAACAAGAATACTTTAGCAGCAGAAGCATATCTTGCGTTTAATAACATTATAATATAAAATCTACCTTATTAAACCACATTAATCTGGTTCAATAGATTACCTACATAAGCTTTTCATTTTTAATATAGGCATAATTGAACACATATCATTCAAACCAGGGTCATTGTATGCGTATAAACATATTTGCCATACTAGTTCCAGTTTATCAAGTTCTAATTCGGTTGGCCCTCCCCTCATATTTGATAGGACCTGGTCTAAGACCCAAAACTTAAATTCATGCCCAGGACATTCTTGAATATGCTTAGCTAATGCGGTGTCCTGGCTCATTTTTCTAATACTGTATAAATGGTCATATATTCTGTCCCTCAATCTCCATTTTGTTTTGCCAATGTAATATTTGGGACAATATTGGCACTTTTCTAAATAAACGACCATTTTAGAATTACAGTTGTATTTTCCTTTACTATACAGTACTTTCCTATTGTCCATGACTATTGATGATCCTACTTGAATATATTTACAATAGGGGCATCCAAAACATTGTTGCATGCCTTTATATTTAATGTATGTGTTTTGGACATTCTCAAACAAGTTTTTAAAATTCCTGTCTCTTTTCAGAACAGATTTTGGAGTTGGTCCTAATTTTTCTAATAGGTCCTTGTCTTGTGTGATGATATTCCAGTTGTTATATACTATATTCCTAATATATTGGAAATCCATATTAAAAGTGATAACAAAATTTACATTTGTATTATTAGAATTATTATCACTGGTAAATATTTGATTTGTTATTTCTGGACTAATGTTAATATTCATTTCTATTAAGTTATGGTCCCTTCCATTTTGACCCAAAATAGGTTTATACATTCCTCCATTTCTTTTATCCACCACTTCAGTTATAATCTCATCTAGGAGAGCATCAGGATATGCTCTTTTAGTGAACATTTGTCTTAACAAATTACATTCAGATATAAGGTCATCCTCTCTGGTTATCATGCGTGCTGCCCTTACAAGTTGCCCTTTAACCACCGACTTTTTCTGTCGGAAAGGGTTCGCACTTGAGAAATGGAGAAATGTATTAGAATACGAGGGTTTTCTATAAATCCTTGCTTCAAATTTCTTTTCAGCATTATTTTTAGTCAATAAGATGTCTAAATATGCTATTTCCTTTTCATGAAAATTATATGTAAATTCCAGAAATTCGGTGGTCTGATTGAAATAATCTACCATAATTTTAGCTTGATCCTTATCACCTTTAAAAAGAATAAACATATCATCCAAAAATCGGGTGAAATATGCTATTTGGGATTTTATATGCTCTATATTGAAAATATAATTATATTCCCAATAGTTCATTACCAGATTGGCAAAGCTAGAGCCACACAGGGACCCCATTGCCACTCCTTTTGTTTGATGATAAAAATGATTCTTAAAGTAAATGTAATTATGTGATAACACAATATCCAGTAATTCTTCTATCAATGATATTTCCATTAATGGAGCACCCTTTTTCCTAAGATTAAGGGAGACCCACTCAATACCTAGATCCTGTGGTATTGAGGTATATAAATCTCTTACATCAATTGTGAGGAAATTACATTTATCATCGAATTCTATTTCATTCATTTTCTCCAAAAATGACCATGAGTCCTTACATATTCCTGCTTCCTTAGATACATGTTTTTTAAGTATCGAGTCAATTACCTTTGCACATGCATAGGTTGCTGAATTTCTACCATCAACAATTGGTCTAAGGGGGGGGTATTCAAACTCTTATGAATTTTAGGGACTCCAAATATCATAGGTGCTATAGGTGCTGGCATAATCATGTAATTAAACATGTTCACATCAATTCGACCTTCGATGAATAAATCATTGAGATATGTTTTAATTCTCTGATTAGCTTGATTATATTCATTAATCGAAGATTTTGTATATGAATCAGATGCTAACAATGCTTCGATTTTGTTCTCATAATCAATTGGGTCCATAAATACTAGGCCACCCCCCCCCCTTGTCAGGTTTCATAATTCTAACCTTGAACTGTTTCAGACATTTAATACATTCCTGTTCATAACTAGTTAAATACCTTTCTGAAATCGGTGTCTTATTCCATGTATTATAATATCTAAAATCTTTTCAGAAAGGAATTTAACTAGTTATGAACAAGAATGTGTTAAATGTCTGAAACAGTTCAAGGTTAGAATTAAAACATATCTCAATGATTTATTCATCGAAGGTCAAATTGATGTGAACATGTTTAATTACATGATTATGCCAGCACCTATAGCACCTACAATATTTGGAGTCCCTAAAATTCATAAGAGTTTGAATAACCCCCCCCCTTAGACCAAATGTTGATGGTAGAAATTCAGCAACCTATGCATGCGCAAAGGTAATTGACTCGATACTTAAAAAAATATGTATCTAAGGAAGCAGGAATATGTAAGGACTCATGGTCATTTTTGGAGAAAATGAATGAAATAGAATTCGATGATAAATGTAATTTCCTCACAATTGATGTAAGAGATTTATATACCTCAATACCACAGGATCTAGGTATTGAGTGGGTCTCCCTTAATCTTAGGAAAAAGGGTGCTCCATTAATGGAAATATCATTGATAGAAGAATTACTGGATATTGTGTTATCACATAATTACATTTACTTTAAGAATCATTTTTATCATCAAACAAAAGGAGTGGCAATGGGGTCCCTGTGTGGCTCTAGCTTTGCCAATCTGCTAATGAACTATTGGGAATATAATTATATTTTCAATATAGAGCATATAAAATCCCAAATAGCATATTTCACCTGATTTTTGGATGATATCTTTATTCTTTTTAAAGGTGATAAGGATCAAGCTAAAATGATGGTAGATTATTTCAATCAGACCACCGAATTTCTGGAATTTACATATAATTTTCATGAAAAGGAAATAGCATATTTAGACATCTTATTGACTAAAAATAATGCTGAAAAGAAATTTGAAGCAAGGATTTATAGAAAACCCTCACATTCTAATACATTTCTCCGTTTCTCAAGCGCGAACCCTTTCCGACAGAAAAAGTCGGTGGTTAAAGAGCAACATGTAGGGGCAGCACGCATGATAACCAGAGAGGATGACTTTATATCTGAATGTAATTTGTTAAGACAAATGTTCACTAAAAGAGCATATCCTGATGCTCTCCTAGATGAGATTATAACTGAAGTGGTGGATAAAAGAAATGGAGGAATGTATAAACCTATTTTGGGTCAAAATGGAAGGGACCATAACTTAATAGAAATGGATATTAACATTAGTCCAGAAATAACAAATCAAATATTTACCAATGATAATAATTCTAATAATACAAATGTAAATTTTGTTATCACTTTTAATATGGATTTCCAATATATTAGGAATATAGTATGTAAAAACTGGAATATCATCACACAAGACAAGGACCTATTAGAAAAATTAGGACCAACTCCAAAATTTGTTCTGAAAAGAGACAGGAATTTTAAAAACTTGTTTGAGAATGTCCAAAACACATACATTAAATATAAAGGCATGCAACAATGTTTTGGATGCCCCTACTGTAAGTATATTCACACAACACCCATACATAAATGGGTGGGAGGGCAAAGGTCAAGTGACAGGGACATGTGTCACATTCTGCCCCTACAAACATACAGAGCTGATAGACCAGCAGCTACTGCAGCAGCATGCATATTATGATGAGTATGACATATGACACTTACATGTGTCTTTCCCTTTACTGACCTCAACCCACATTGTTTAATACTGAACTGCCAGATAATCAGAAAGTCTTTTGACACTGCCCAAACACAGGATGCAAAACTGTGGACATACCACATAAATCCCAACAGTGGACAGTATTTGTACCTAGCCTCTGTGATATTGTAGTCTCCACACATCAGTAATGTTCATTTCAAAGACTAGGAAAGGGGCCAAGGCCTATATGAAGGCCTTAAATATTGCACTGTTGTGTCATGTCATTGGCTAATGAAAATGCAACCCAGCTGTTCTGGATGCAATTAGCAAGTCTGAGACATGGACTGATGCACAGGCAATCTCCTGTTATTGAGCATTACCTACAAAAGGCAAGCATCTGCCTGTGGTAAACAGGTCTGTAACTTGCTTTACAAAGTCAGACTGTGATTTTGGATGCATTTTTCTTCAGGATTTCTGCACAAAGGATTACAGCACTCTACCAGGTATGTAATACAAGTCCTCATATAATGGGGCACAGATGGGAGGATGTAGTTATGGGGAATAGGGATTAAAACAGTAGGTCTGTAGTACATCTGTGGGAATGACATGTTGGTGATAGTCTGCTGTCCAACAGCTACTGGCATGCCTTTCAACTGTGTCTGCTGTGACTTAGATCACAGCTCTGGCTTTTTCACTCCCTCCTACAATGGTTGGCTCCTGTACAAATGCTACTGGTTTGTGTGTCAGACATAGTGACAGTAAGTAAGGGTGGACACAGCTGGCATAGTACATGCTGTAGTGTCATTCTGCTCCTCTCAGTCTGTGAATGTCACACAGGAACAGTTCACACATTGTACAGGTGTCCCTGCCTGTCCCTGATGTACTCTGGCTAGGTCACTGTTTTGTTGACATTTGTATCCCATCACTTGACAGTTATGGCTAGCATACCTGGAAACCCCCTACAGCAAGACTTCGGGTCATAGCCATTATTAGTGTAGGGACAAAGGCCCAACATCAGTGACAGAGTGTATATATTAATCATACAAAGTAAGGGTATGAATACAGGAACAGATATTACTGTAGCATAACTGTTTTCTGAGGGTTGTGGTGAGTGACAGCCAGATTCACCACATTCTGAGAACAACCATCAATTAAGGTCCAACCGTTTTCCAGACAGCCACATGTTTCTGGCAAAGGAACCACATATATCAGGCACATGTACACATTCTGCAAACATCTGTGTACTGGAGAAGTAGAACACCTCCAGGGAAGATACCCTGCAGCATGTTTGCATTGCTGTCTGTCATTGTGGCACATGGATGTTGCTGGACTGTCCCCATATACTTGTAATAACATACACCTATGTGTCAGACAGTAGCTGTATGACATGATACTGGGATGTTGTCCATAGGGGACACACCACAGTAGATGGCAGTGATGGGAGTGGAGACATGCAGCACACTCCATCTGGCACACAGGGACATAACCAGTATTGCTACTATGTTGCTGATAGCCACATACATACTCTGTTAATAGACAGTGGGGTATGACGTGAGAGTTAGCAGTGGATAGTGCAGGCCAATTTGGATGTGCAGAGTCTGTGCATAGTGATAGCAATGTAAGTGGTCTTGTGATATATTACCCTCTTTCTGTCTTTCAGAAAGGATGTATAGACAGAGGCAACTGTTGTTTTCAGCTACTGAAAATTATGTTATCCTGGATGGCCTCAGACTGCATCACATTCTGCTGTCCAGAAGTTGCCAGAATCATGAGCAACATGCAGCATTGTGGGCTGACCTTGTCACAGCAGTCAACCAAGTAGGGTTACAGGACAGAAGCTACAAGCAGGTCCGACACCGGGAGACAGATGTGGTAAATGCTGCACTGCAAAGGGCCGCTGCTGTGGGCAGGGACCGTGCTGCCACCAGTGGAGGGCCTGCAGCAGTAAAACCACTCTTGACCACAGAGGAATTCCTGGTGAACCTGGGATCAACCACCAGCTCCCAAGCATCCATCATCCCATACATCATGGAGGAAGATGCCACAGCATCCACAGCAGAGGAATGTCGAGGTAAACCTCCTGTGTTCATCACTGTAATACTGTATCAGTCATTGTGGCAGCCTGTACATATCAGTACACAGATATCAGGTCAATCTGCATTGGGGGGTTTGTTTGTGAAGCACACTTGTACACAAATACTTAGAATGTCAGCAATGTAGGAAATATCACAGTACATACTGTACATGTTGATATATGCACATATTATCTTGTAACAATGTCATGTTTGGTATTGCTGATAATACCTCTCCCTCACATGTCTATAGGTATGTCAGGTGTGGCCAGAGTCCAACGTTCTGTACCCAGTGAGTGTGATACTGTTTTTTATGGATCATATATACCCTAAGAATGTTAAGGACTGCCATTTGCTGTAGACACAACTGATATGCCTAGCCAGAGTACAATACCTGTATGTTCAGTTTCAGAGGGGTTAACCAAAGTGCGTTGAATCGGTAATCACAGTAGTTTATTTGCAGGAACTGTAAAATATTTTCACTTATTTTTGTGAAGGTCTATACAGTCTGTTATACAGGGGGCAATAGTATGCTCAAGATGGGTGCACTGTGTTTTAGGTGTAGGTCTATCATATACACTGACATATCGCTTATCTCACAGGTGTATAGTAGTGGCAACATTAACCAGATGTAGCTGCAGTGCATGTTATAAAGAAAACAACAAAAGCTGCACCAAAACCACAAAACAAATTAAAATCCAGGAATTCATTTATTCTTTTAAGTTGTTTCATGGTTTTGGTGTAGCTTTTGTTGTTTTCTTTTCAAATATTGTTATTGCAGCACCAATTCATTGGTAAGATTATTTGTTGTTTCCTGTGCATGTTATAAAGGGCATGTCTTCTCTGTGTATGTTGTAGTCTGCCTGTGTGTTGTGCATGGGATAAGAAATAAAATGTGGTATGTGTAATGCAAGTGTGGAAGCTCACGTGTGTGTGTGTGTGTGTGTGTGTGTGTGTGTGTGTGTGTGTGTGTGTGTGTGTGTGTGGATCACCATACATAATAGTGCAGGTAACAATGTGCTTTTTTGTCTTCCTCCTCACAGGTGACTCTGAGAGTTGGAGTCTGTCCCCTTCACAACCTGATGTCAGTGTCTCATCAGACTCTGATGATGATGACGGTGGCCATAGTGAGGCACGGGTGGGGTTGTTGGAGGCTGAATCTGTCCCATGGGTTGACATCCCACTTCCTCCCCTATTGTCCCCACACACAGTCAGTATGCCCACACATACCCAGTCCCCTGTGGCAACAGATATCAGACAGTCAGAGTGTGGTGACATTGAACAGGAGGCAACAATGGCATCAGTGAGTATAGACACTAGCCATAGCCAGAGAGCTGGTGAGGTCTCACCCAGGGAGATTGATAGGGGTGCTCAAAGGAGGACTCCTGCCCATCCACCACCTATCACAGGTATCCCATCACAAGTCACTTGATGCATGTTTTGGCCCATCATGAAAGTAGAGGCATGTTCCAAACGCAACACCAGACTGATGCTCAGGATCATGGATGCATCACTGGCTGACATCTGTGATTCCCTCCACCACACTGGTGATAGCATGCATCATTTCACTGATGTAGTGGACAGATGGTGGGGTGAGACACTGTCACTCCTCGACCACACATTGTCTGTGCTAGAACATGTAGTGGGAATAGGGTGGTGGACACGTTACCTTAGGTCAGCAAGAACATCCACTGAGAGTCCACATGGCCATGCACACTCACACTCCTGTAGTGGCAGTACCTCCTGCACTACAGAAGGGAGGGTGCTGCCCACATCATGACATGGCAGGCCATGGGCATGTGGTCCTGGGTGGTCCCATGAGGGATATAGGCCCAGCAGACATGAGTCACCATCAGTGACTAGTACTGCATCTGGCCCTGGACATGGTGGTGCCACTGCCACTCCTGGCAGAGCCAGTTCCCATGTTTGTGGCTGGGGACAGCGAACT
>NC_056743.1:1871098693-1871113693 GCF_019279795.1 Protopterus annectens | reverse complement strand
CTAGAATTTTGTCAGTTAAAATTCCCAAGTCTGTACTCCAATGGTGCAGAGTATGTGGGAAAAATCAGATTATAGGGTATATGCATACTTTATAGTGGTGTGCTTCAGATGCAGCCTGTGTGATTGGCTAACATTGATGCATTCCACCTGTCGGGTATATCAGTGAGGGGTTTGAATGACCCAGTATCAGTGTAACAGGGTTTATCATTTTTTTAAACTGCCTTGCCTGCTAAGCACTGTGGCATGGTGCACAAACCTGCAGTGCTTGTGTAAACACTGCTCAGCAGTCTGGACACACCCCCATGCACATGCACATTCAGCATAGCTTAAGTTAGCTAAAACACATACCCCACAGCTAAACAAAGTTTAGCAGCACTAGACACACACCCCTGCTTATCTGAGCTGAGCGGCGAGCAAATGGGTGCCGTTAAGCTCCAATCCACTTAAACAGAGAGTGACACACCCCCTTTTCATGTCAGCTAGCTTTTCTGTGGACACCAAGTTCTGGGGCTAAACGGAATTTATCTGTGGACGCAGTGGCCTATTTTTGCTCTTCAGTAACCGCTACTCATTTGCATACAGATCTGTGCACATAACATGGATACATCACTATTCCAGAGCCTGCCTCCTTAGCAACCACAAAAATCTACTATTATACATACTGTATGCAGGGCCCTATAATGCATTATTCTCAAATATGCCATCTTTTTACTTTTTAAACTTTTTAATATTTTTTTTTTGCATAACGGCATGTTTGCTCACTGCTGCGCAAAACCAAATGTAACATGGGTATTAAAAACAAGATGTATTTTACATTGTTTTACATTGTTATTTTGGACATACAGGGCATAGTTTTGCACATATCTGTGCCTACTATGACATTTCTGACCTTCTAATTGGGCTTTTACAGCCCCTGTTCAATTTTTTACATTCTTGTACATGGAAATTTTCTGTGTACACTTCTAACACCAACACAAGATCTGTACGGATACCTATATGTGTCCTGTGCTGGATCAGAAACCAACCTCATTTGCATGCAACGCACCTGCTTATGAAGTGATTTACATGCCATGGACACCTCCATGTCCATATGCTCATGCACACCCCTCTACTCTTTTTACTGGATCGCACGGCTGTTTAATTCCGTGTCAGCTTCGCGCCACTCTGCCTCCATGGAAAATCACTCCATGTAGGCTTTACTGAATTCCCCTTGATGTGAAACCTAATATGTCTTATTTGGACCAAACACTAGACACACTGCTCAGCTTAATGTTATGGGACAGGGAGTACAGTATGTAGAACACTTATCAAGTCCTCAAACTAGGCAAAGAGTTGTTATATAGTACTGGACTGTTTTTTGCTGTATTATACACCATTCATGAGCTGTAGCAAAGAGATAAAACACTTTCTTGCTATATAGTTCATAGACTATAATTTATGCTTGACAAAGTCACCAAGATCAGCAAAAAATATTATGTCCCAAAATACGGAAAAGGCACAGCAATAAAATCCAAATATCATTTATTGTGTGAGCGCTTTCGTAACACAGTTACTTCTTCAGACACAAAAACATAAAACTAATAACACTCTAAACACAATAAAACACATCATAATACTTCCCGGGTACATAAAACTACAGACTGGCCAGTGAACTCCAAGCATCACATAAATATCTGCTATCTACAGTAACAGTAAATTTATTGATATTCCTATTCTTTAAAACAGGTTTCAATGGTACAGAGTCATTAAGACCCATCCCTCTATGAGCCCCTAATCTAAAAATCCATTTCAATTCGGCTAGTTCTGTGTTATTTGTCATGTCCCCTAACCTCTCATTGACATTTAAAACCTGCAATACTTGAAATAAAAATGTATGTTCAGAACACATAGCCAGCACATGCTTGGTCAATGCACTGTATTCCTCACCCTTTCTCATGCAATAAAGGTGGTCCCTAATGCATTCTTTAAGTTACCTGTTGGTTTTACCAACATAGAATCTGTAACATGTGGTACAAGATGCCACATAAACCAGATTCTTAGTATTGCAGCTAGCCTTGGCTCTGATTTCCCACAGATGTCTAGTTTCGGGATGTCTAAAGAGTCTAGACTGGACTATATATACACAATAACTACAATTGCCACAAGTGCCCAATTCCATAAGAGATAGCTTATGACCAACATGTGGATAACAAAGTTGTTGTTTAAGATTCTTCATATTTTTGTAAACAAATCTAGAGAACTGACCAACCTGCCTCTCAGTTCTTTCATCAACCAGCAAAATATGCCAGTTGCACTCGATCACATCCCTAACGCTATTAATATCTTGCGTGTATGAAATAACAAGTGGTAATCTTGTATCATAAATCTCTCGTTTAGCTCCTTTCTCTACAACACTGGAAGAATGCGGTCTACCCTTTCTATTTCTTTCCTGGGTAACTTGCTCATAAGCTGCAATAATCTCCCTCTCTGTATACCCTCTACCCATAAATTCATCTTTCAGGTCCAACAGACCTTCCATAAAGACATTGTCATTATTGGTGAGCCGTGATAGTCTTAAAGCTTGCCCTTTTAATATATTTGGGAACACATGGGGTGGATGCATGCTAAATCTCTCCAAATAGGAAGTCTGATAACATTCTTTTCTATGCATCTTGGTCGTAATTCCTAAGTCAGTGTGCTACTGTAACATCTAAAAAATCAACTTGCTCCCTAGATTTATTTATCGTGAAATGTAAAAAAATCATTGCTTGTATTTACATCACAAAAATATTCATCCAAAGCTTCATCATTACCCCTCCAACCTATGAAGAAGTCGTCAACAAAATGCCTGTATAACCTAACATTAGTATCCCCTTTGGGATGTATACATCGATACTCCCATTCATCCATAACGAGATTTGCATTAGAATTGACACAGCTGGTGCTCATTGCCACACCAGCTGTTTGCCAATAACAAATATCTTTAAAAAAGAAAACATTATTTTCCAATACAATCTCAATTAGCATACAAAGGAGATCAATCTGTTCACTTCCATGCATCCCATGTGAGGCTTTAGCCATAGCTAAGCCTTGGGAATTAGGTATACAGGTAAATAATGATGTGACGTCCAAAGTGACCAACCAGTCAAACTTCTCACCATTAGGCCCTCCACATATCTTACATAAATCTGTCAAAAAATGATGTGTATCCTTTAGGATCACAGGACATGCTCCCAACACCATTTTAATTGTCTATCTATATACACTGAAATTGGCTCCGTGAGCCACCCTGCTCCAGCTACAGTAGGTCTAAATTTGGGATGCAAGGGATCCTTGTGGATTTTAGGTAAGCCATGCATTCTAGGTATCAGTGGATCCCTTACCTGAAAAAAGTCAAACAGTTCCTTACTCAAACATCCCATTTGCGTACTTTCAAAAAGAGCCTTTGAATACGTTCTTGCATATCATACACTACAATGGGTGAAATAGGTTTAGACACTTGTAAATCAGACAACATTTTAGTCATTTCCACATCATAGTATCCTGAGTCAAGAATCTCAAATAATCCCCCTTTGTCAACAGGGTGAATCACTATAGCTAGATTGTTACATAAGTCACATAATGCTTGTTTTTCAGCCCTACTCAAATTATCAACATTTCCAACTTTACCCACACCACACATAGTATAAAAATATTTTTCCAACTCCTTATGAACACCTCTATTTGCTCAGGCAACTTGGGAATAAACACACTAAGTTTTTTTAAAAAAATTGTAACATTGTCAACAGTTGACTCAACATCATACATTAATTTAAGTGCAACATTGCGTGCAATTAGTCTAATCTCAATCAATAAGTCACTAATGTCCGAAAACACAGATGGTATAAATGTCAAACCTTTCATAAGAAGCACATGTTCAGTCACTGTTAACTGATGACCAGATATATTCCAAACTAACTGGGAGCCTCTTGCCCCCACATTTTCTTCAGCATTTGCATGTGTACAGATGAAGGCGGTTCTTTCCACTTCACATTCATTCTTTTGACCGACGTCTGCACGTCTCATCTCATCGCCTCCTTCCTGAACACCTGAAAAGGAAGTGGTAGAGTTGGGGGGACAAACTCCTTCATCGTTGATAAATTTTTCCATCTCACCCCACCTCTGTCGTATGCTCAACTGGCTGTGCAGATAGTCCATTTGCCACTGACGTCTCAGTAAGGGGCATAGAATACACCGATGTAGATGGTTCCAGTATGAACGCATCTTCCTCATTAGTCGGAATGGTATTAATGGTAACCGGATTGGTTACAGTCACTATGGAAATATTTTGTTGTTTTGGCTCTCTGTTCGAACCATTCTCAGTCCTCGGTCATCTAAAGACGTTCTGATTGGCAAAGTCATGAACATCTCTTGCCAATTTTTTTATAACAGGACCAAACGATTCTCATATGTGAGCATCCTATCAATAAGCTCACTTGTAATAAGTTCCACCATGCTTTCCCCAGTCAAAGACTGGAGCTGTTCATTCAAAACTCAAACTGCATCTCTAAGTTCATTTTCCATTGGAGTAAAAAATTCAATGAGTAATTTCATGTATGACTTACTTGTTTCCAGATTGATCTTTTGCCATTCGGCTAGGAGTTGTGGATAGGTGTCTCCATATGTGGGCATATTCAATACCCTTAATCCTCTGGGAATCACATTCATTGCCAAACAAGCCTCAAAGTGAAAGCTTAGACATTGGAGGCATTTGTATTTATACATAGCATTTTCTATGTCCCGTTTCAGGTTACAAGCCTGTAGTTCAGTCCTACCATCCATCTGCACTTCTCCTTCTAGGAACGTAGATAACTCATCAGCCAACAAGGAGTTATTCTGTTCAAACATAAAGTTCATTAAACCATTTTTAGGATGCTGTCCTGCAGTCAATAAATCACACATACTAGATGATAAACACACTGGAGTGTCTTCCGCCATGCTCACCAATAAAATGTTACAAATATCAGTCCCAAGTGAGCAAAATCCCACAGCAGGAATTCAAAAAAGCAAGTCCAAAAATACAGAAAAGGCACAGCAATAAAATCCTAATATTGTTTATTGTGTGAGCGCTTTCATAAAACAGTTACTTCTTCAGACACAAAAACATAAAACTAACAATACTCTATAAATACCATGACTAATTAATGCAATTAATTTCCCTCCAAAATCCTTTAAGATACAGCCTTATATAAAACACAATAAAACACATCATAATACCTCCCGGGTACATAAAACTACAGACTGGCCAGTGAACTCCAAGCATCACATAAATATCTGCTATCTACAGTAACAGTAAATTTATTGATATTCCTATTCTTTAAAACAGGTTTCAATGGTACAGAGTCATTAAAACCCATCCCTCTATGAGCCCCTAATCTAAAAATCCATTTCAATTCAGCTAGTTCTGTGTTATTAGTCATGTCCCCTAACCTCTCATTGACATTTAAAACCTGCAATACTTGAAATAAAAATGTATGTTCAGAACCCATAGCCAGCACATGCTTGGTCAATGCACTGTATTCCTCACCCTTTTTCATGCAATAAAGGTGGTCCCTAATGCATTCTTTAAGTTACCTGTTGGTTTTACTAAGATAGAATCTGTAACATGTGGTACAAGATGCCACATAAACCAGATTCTTAGTATTGCAACTAGCCTTGGTTTTGATTTCCCACTGACATCTAGTTTCGGGATGTCTAAAGAATCTAGACTGGTCTATATATACACAATAACTACAATTGCCACAAGTTTTCGTGCTCAATTCCATAAGAGATAGCTTATGACAAACATGTGGATAACAAAGTTGTTGTTTAAGACTCTTCATATTTTTGTAAACAAATCTAGGGAACTGACCAACCTGCCTCTCAGTTCTTTCATCAACCAGCAAAATATGCCAGTTGCGCTCAATCACATCCCTGACGCTATTAATATCTTGCGTGTATGAAATAACAAGTGGTAATCTTGTATCATAAATCTCTCGTTTAGCTCCTTTCTCTACAACACTGGAAGAATACAGTCTACCCTTTCTATTTCTTTCCTGGGTAACTTGCTCATAAGCTGCAATAATCTCCCTCTCTGTATACCCTCTACCCATAAATTCATCTTTCAGGTCCAACAGACCTTCCATAAAATCATTGTCACTATTGGTGAGGCGTGATAGTCTTAAAGCTTGCCCTTTTAATATATTCGGGAACACATGGGTTGGATGCATGACAAATCTCTCCAAATAGGAAGTCTGATAACATTCTTTTCTATGCATCTTGGTCGTAATTCCTAAGTCAGTGTGCTACTGTAACATCTAAAAAATCAACTTGCTCCCTAGATTTATTTATCGTGCAATGTAAAAAATCATTGCTTCTATTTATATCACAAAAAAATTCATCCAAAGCATCATCACTACCTCTCCAACCTATGAAGAGGTCGTCAACAAAACGCCTGTATAACCTAACATTAGTATCCCCTTTGGGATGTAAACATCGATACTCCCATTCATCCATAATGAGATTTGCATAAGAATTGGCACAGCTGGTGCCCATTGCCACACCAGCTGTTTGCCAATAACAAATATCTTTAAAAAAGAAAACATTATTTTCCAGTACAATCTCAATTAGCATACAAAGGAGATCAATCTGTTCACTTCCATGCATCCCATGTGAGGCTTTAGCCATAGCTAAGCCTTGGGAATTAGGTATACAGGTAAATAATGATGTGACATCCAAAGTGACCAACCAGTCAAACTTCTCAACATTAGGCCCTCCACATACCTTATATAAATCTGTCAAAAAATTATGTGTATCCTTCAGGATCACAGGACATGCTCCCAACACCATTTTAATTGTCTGTCTATATACACTAAAACTGGCTACATGAGCCACCCTGCTCCAGCTACAATAGGCCTAAATTTGGGATGCAATGGATCCTTGAGGATTTTAGGTAAGCCATGCATTGTAGGTATCATTGGATCCCTTACCTGAAAAAAATCAAACAGTTCCTTACTCAAACATCCCATTTGCATACTTTCAAAAAGAGCCCTGTGAATACGTTCTTGCATATCATACACTACAATGGGTGAAATAGGTTTAGACACTTGTAAATCAGACAACATTTTAGTCATTTCCACATCATAGTATCCTGAGTCAAGAATCACAAATAATCCCCCCTTTCTCAACAGAGTGAATCACTATAGCTAGATTGTTACATAAGTCACATAATGCTTGTTTTTCAGCCCTACTCAAATTACCAACATTTCCAACTTTACCCACACCACACATAGTATAAAAATCTTTTTCACAACTCCTTAGGAACACCTCTATGTGCTCAGGCAACTTGGGAACAAACACACTAGGTTTTTTCAAAAAATCTGCAACATTGTCAACAGTTGACTCAACATCATACATTAATTTAAGTGCAACATTGCACACAATAGTTTTATACACTTGTAAAGCACACAACATTTTAGTCATTTCCACATCACAGGTGTGGTAATGGGCACCAGCTGTGCCAATTCTTATGAAAATCTCGTTATGGATGAATTGGAGTATCAATGTTTACATCCCAAAGGGGATACTAATGTTAGGTTATACAGGCATTTGTTGACGACCTCTTCATAGGTTGGAGAGGTAGTGATGACGCTTTGGACGATTTTTTTCGTGATATAAATACAATCAATGATTTTTTATGTTTCCCGATAAATAAATCTAGGGAGCAAGTTGATTTTTTATATGTGACAGTAGTTCAGACTGACGTAGAACTTACGACCAAGATTCATAGAAAAGAATGTTGTCAGACTTCCTATTTGGAGAGATTTAGCATGCATTCACCCCATGTGCTCCCAAATATATTAAAAGGGGAAGCTTTAAGACTATCACGCCTCACTAATAGTGACAATGATTTTATGGAAGGTCTATTGGACCTGAAAGATCAATTTATGGGTAGAGGGTATACAGAGAGGGAGATTATTGCAGCTTATTAGCAAGTTACCCAGGAAAGAAATAGAACGGGTAGACCGTATTTTTCCAATGTTGTAGAGAAAGGAGCTAAAAGTACAGTTTTGTACCTACCATAAATGTAGATGTTTGAGTGTTCACCCTGCTGCAGTCGTCACACTTGGGTTATCCTGTCGTCAGGTGGTCCTGCAGTCGGCCTGAATTCCAAAGTCTTGGTCCGGTGTCGGTTACTGTCCCTTCTTCCCTGACATCAGTGTGCCAGGGGTATATAAGAGGCATCCGACGCCATTTTCTTCAGTTTTTCTTGCCCCAGATGTCAGGTGCCCCCCCAAAAGGAGGTCACTACATAGTACCAATAATAAAAGTTTAGCACAAACAAAACATACCTCCAGCTATAACCAAATACACCACAAAGGTGGTATCAGATTTTAAGGTATGGAAAGGTTTCAGTTAGGTCAGAGGTGATGGAGGGAGGGTAGCCTGGACTGCAGCAGGGTGAACACTCGAACATCTACATTTATGGTAGGTACAAAACTGTACTATGTTCATCGTGTTACCCTGCTGCAGTCATCACACTTGGGTTGAATCCCAAAGCTAAGGATGGGAGGTGGAATCAAACAGGGTTAGAAGAGGCTAGAAGGCCCTGCAAAACTGCAGTGGCAAAGCCAGCTCTAGTCTTAGAGTAAAGTGGTAAGTGATAGTGTTTGGTGAAGGTGTGTACTGAACTCCAAGTTGCAGCTTCAGAATATCCTTTGTTGGCACCCCCCTGAGGAAGGCTGTAGATGTAGCTGCTGCCCTGGTGGAGTGGGGCCTTATGCTAGCAGGAACTGGTTTTCCATGATGGGTGTAGCAAAAATGTATGC
This sequence comes from Protopterus annectens, assembly GCF_019279795.1. Taxonomy (NCBI): domain Eukaryota; kingdom Metazoa; phylum Chordata; order Ceratodontiformes; family Protopteridae; genus Protopterus; species Protopterus annectens. The sequence goes on along the minus strand of NC_056743.1, from coordinate 1,871,104,868 downwards.
AATGTCCTATCCATTTGGAAATGGTCTGTTTTGAGATAGCCTTTCCTTGTGATGCTGTAGCATAGGATACAAAAAGCTGGTCAGATTTTCTGAAAACCTTAGTTTTATCCAAGTAGTAACGTAGTTGCCTGTGAATGTCCAAGGAGTGCAGCAGTCTTTCTCCTTTGTTCTGTGGATTTGGGAAAAAGGTGGGTAAATGGATGGTTTGATTTAGAGCCACACTGGATACCACCTTTGGCATAAAGGAGGGGTTAGTTTGTAGAGAAACTCTGTCTTGATGAAAAATGAGGAAAGGCTCTACTGCTATTAGTGCCTGTAGCTCTGAGACTCTTCTGGCTGAAGTAATTGCTAGCAGCAGGGCAGTCTTCCATGATATAAACTTTAAATCAGCTGAGAAAGCTGGCTCAAAAGGTGGCAGCGTAAGTTTTTCCAGAACAAAGTTGAGGTCCCAAGTTGGCATTGGTGCTCTCCTAGGAGGCCTTATGTTTTTGGCCCCTCTGAGGTACTGCCTTAGAAGTGGATGTGAAAATAAGGGAGGATCCGTGTTGTAGTGAGCTGAAATAGCTGAGGCGTGGATTTTAATAGATGAAAAGGAAAGTCCTTTGTGTAACATCTCAGTTAAATATTGTAGAATCTGAGGTATGTCTGGCTCAAGGGGATTTTGGCCTTTAGCTTGGTTCCAGGCGCAAAACCTTGTCCATTTATCTGAGTAGGCTTTCCTGGTGCTGGGCCTCCTGGCCTCCAGAATGACATCCATAACAGCTTGTGAAAGAGGAGCTGGCTGGTTGCTTAGGTGATTTGCCATGCAGCCAAATTTAAGGTTTTGAGCTGGCTGTGTAGAATCTGACTGTCTTGCTGTGTGAGCAGATGAGGAATTTGTGGTAAAGTCCATGGTGGGCCGTGGGCCATGTTCCTTAGTAGTGGGTACCAGTGCTGGCGTGGCCAGTCTGGGGCAATGAGTATCATTCGGGGTCTCTCCATTCTGACTTTCAGCAGCACCTTTGTGAGAAGGGGCAATGGAGGGAAGGCATATACTGTCAACATTTTCCAACTGAATGAGAGTGCGTCCACTTTCCAAGCTTGATGGTGAAATGTCTTTGTGCAAAATTTTGATAGCTGATAGTTTTGGGGGTTGGCAAACAGGTCTATGTCTGTGCGCCCCCATTTTTGAGTTATCATTGCAAATACTTGTGGATGCAGTTTCCACTCGTGGGGATCCATGATGTTCCTGCTTAGGTCGTCTGCCAATGTGTTCTTTTTTCCTGGCAGGAATTGTGCTTGTAATTGAACTTGGTAAGCCAGTGCTGTGTTCCACAAGGTCATTGCTTGCCTGCATAGAGGGTAGGAGTGTGTACCCCCTTGCTTGTTTATGTACCGCACTACTGTGGTGTTGCCTGTCCTTATTATAAGCTGTCCTGGATGTAAGAGGTCCTTGAATGCTGTCAGAGCATTCTGTACAGCTAGCATTTCTTTTTGATTGATGTGCAAATTTCTTTGATCTGTCCATATGCCTTGAATGCACTGTCCTGCCATGTGTGCCCTCCAGGCATAGTCCGATGCATCTGTTGTCATGGTTTGCCTGGCTGGGGGTAAGGTGAAAGGCTGACCCTTGTTGAGGTGACATGCCTGTGACCACCATAGAAACTCCTGTTGAAGGCAAGGAATGAGAGGTATCATTGTTTCCAAGCTGTGGCTGTGTTGAGTCCATACGCTTTTCAGGTACCATTGTAATTTCCTCATAAGCAGTTTTGCAAATGGTATTAGTAGTATGCAAGATGCCATGAAGCCCAAGGCCTGCAGAATTTTTCTTGCAGGGAGTTGGGTCTTTGTTGCCATTATTTTGAAGTATTGAGTTAGTTGTAGTTGTTTGTCTGGCGTCAGATAAGCCATCTGGGCCATTATATTCAAACTGGCACCCAGGAATGTCATGTTTTGTGAGGGCACTAGTTTTGATTGCTTTTCGTTTACTGTGTACCCTAGGCAACTTAGAAGGTGTTTTACAAACGCCAGATGTTGTAAGAGAATGTCCTTGCTTTCTGCTTGGATGAGGCAATCGTCCAGGTATGGGTATATTTGAATTCCTCTTTGTCTGCAGTATGCAATTACTGGTGCCAGGCATTTTGTGAAGACCCTGGGCGCAGTAGATAAGCCAAAGGGCAGTGCAGAGAATTGGTAATGGGTTGAACCTGCAATGAAATGGAGGTATCTTCTGCAATTTTGTCTGATAGGGACATGCAGGTATGCCTCCTTGAGGTCCAACATTACTAGTCAAGCCTTCTTGCCCAACATGGGAAGAAGCTGCTTTAGTGTTAGCATTTTGAATTTGGGTACTTGCAAGTAGGTGTTTAGAATTGAAAGGTCCAGAATGGGTCTCCATGCATTCTCCTTTCTGGGGACTAGAAAGAGCCTTGAGTAAAATCCTTGGCCTTGCTCCTGTGTAGGTACCAGTTGAATGGCTCTCATGTTCATGAGAGCTGTAATTTGTTTTTGTGCCTCTGCCCATTGATTTTGTGGCAGTTTTGGCATTCCTTTTATCCTTGGCGAAGTGTGAAAATGGAATCTGTATCCTTGTGAGATAATGTCTAGGACCCATTTGTCCTTTGTGATGATGCGCCAGTTGTCTGCAAAAAGTGCTAATTTTCCTCCCAAGGGTGCTGCCAAGAGAGCTTTGCTTGGCGGTTTGAGGTTTAAGTCATTGTGTTTGTCTTCTAGTAGTTTGGTGCCTGTCTTCTCCTCCCTTCTGTGTTGCAGTGCCCCATTAGCGAGGTTTGTAAGGGATTTGTGCTTGACCTCTGCCCCTTGGGCGTCTGTATTTACCCCTCTGTGGTCTGTCAGAAGCTGGAAAGGACCAATTTTATGTTTGCCAATAACAAATATCTTTAAAAATGAAAACATTGTTTTCCAGTACAATCTCAATTAGCATACAAAGGAGGTTCACTTCCATGCATCCCATGTCTTTCCAGTGACACTTTAGCCATAGCTAAGCCTTGGGAATTTGGAATACAGGTAAATAATGATGTGACGTCCAAAGTGACAAACCAATCGAACTTCTCACCATTAGGCCCTCCACATACCTTATATAAATCTGTCAAAAAATGCTATGCTGTGTATCCTTCAGGATCATAGGACATGCTTCCAACACCATTTTTAATTGTCTATCTATATACACTGAAATTGGCTCCATGAGCCACCCTGCTCCAGCTGCAATAGGTTTAAATTTGGGATGCAATGGATCCTTGTGGATTTTAGGTAAGCCATGCATTCTAGGTATCAGTGGATCCCTTACCTGAAAAAATCAAACAGTTCCTTACTCAAACATCCCATTTGCATACTTTCAGAAAGAGCCCTGTGAATACATTCTTGCATATCATAAACGACACTGGGCGAAATAGGTTTATACACTCGTAAATCAGACATTTTAATCATTTCCACATCATAGTATCCTGAGTCAAGAATCACAATTAATCCCCCCTTGTCAGCAGGGTGAATCACTATATCTAAATTGTTATGTAAGTCACATAATGCTTATTTTTCAGCCCTACTCAAATTACCAACATTTCCAACTTTACCCACACCACACATAGTATAAAATTTTTTTCAGAACTCCTTATGAACATCTCTCTGTGCTCAGGCAACTTGGGAACAAACACACTAGGTTTTTTTAAAAAATCCGTAACATTGTCAACAGTTGACTCAACATCATACATTAATTTAAGTGCAACATTGCACACAATAGTTTTATACACTTGTAAAGCACACAACATTTTAGTCATTTCCACATCACAGGTGTGGTAATGGGCACCAGCTGTGCCAATTCTTATGAAAATCTCGTTATGGATGAATTGGAGTATCAATGTTTACATCCCAAAGGGGATACTAATGTTAGGTTATACAGGCATTTGTTGACGACCTCTTCATAGGTTGGAGAGGTAGTGATGACGCTTTGGACGATTTTTTTCGTGATATAAATACAATCAATGATTTTTTATGTTTCCCGATAAATAAATCTAGGGAGCAAGTTGATTTTTTATATGTGACAGTAGTTCAGACTGACGTAGGACTTACGACCAAGATTCATAGAAAAGAATGTTGTCAGACTTCCTATTTGGAGAGATTTAGCATGCATTCACCCCATGTGCTCCCAAATATATTAAAAGGGGAAGCTTTAAGACTATCATGCCTCACTAATAGTGACAATGATTTTATGGAAGGTCTATTGGACCTGAAAGATCAATTTATGGGTAGAGGGTATACAGAGAGGGAGATTATTGCAGCTTATTAGCAAGTTACCCAGGAAAGAAATAGAACGGGTAGACCGTATTTTTCCAATGTTGTAGAGAAAGGAGCTAAAAGTACAGTTTTGTACCTACCATAAATGTAGATGTTTGAGTGTTCACCCTGCTGCAGTCGTCACACTTGGGTTATCCTGTCATCAGGTGGTCCCGCAGTCGGCCTGAATTCCAAAGTCTTGGTCCGGCGTCGGTTACTGTCGCTTCTTCCCTGACATCAGTGCGTCAGGTGTATATAAGAGGCATCTGACACCATTTTCTTCAGTTTTTCTTGCCCCAGATGTCAGGTGCCCCCCCAAAAGGAGGTCACTACATAGTACCAATAATAAAAGTTTAGCACAAACAAAACATACCTCCAGCTATAACCAAATACACCACAAAGGTGGTATCAGATTTTAAGGCATGGAAAGGTTTCAGTTAGGTCAGAGGTGATGGAGGGAGGGTAGCCTGGACTGCAGCAGGGTGAACACTCGAACATCTACATTTATGGTAGGTACAAAACTGTACTATGTTCATCGTGTTACCCTGCTGCAGTCATCACACTTGGGTTGAATCCCAAAGCTAAGGATGGGAGGTGGAATCAAACAGGGTTAGAAGAGGCTAGAAGGCCCTGCAAAACTGCAGTGGCAAAGCCAGCTCTAGTCTTAGAGTAAAGTGGTAAGTGATAGTGTTTGGTGAAGGTGTGTACTGAACTCCAAGTTGCAGCTTCCAGAATATCCTTGGTTGGCACCCCCCTGAGGAAGGCTGTAGATGTAGCTGCTGCCCTGGTGGAGTGGGGCCTTATGCTAGCAGGAACTGGTTTTCCATGATGGGTGTAGCAAAAATGTATGCAATGTCCTATCCATTTGGAAATGGTCTGTTTTGAGATAGCCTTTCCTTGTGATGCTGTAGCATAGGATACAAAAAGCTGGTCAGATTTTCTGAAAACCTTAGTTTTATCCAAGTAGTAACGTAGTTGCCTGTGAATGTCCAAGGAGTGCAGCAGTCTTTCTCCTTTGTTCTGTGGATTTGGGAAAAGGGTGGGTAAATGGATGGTTTGATTTAGAGCCACACTGGATACCACCTTTGGCATAAAGGAGGGGTAGTTTGTAGAGAAACTCTGTCTTGATGAAAAATGAGGAAAGGCTCTACTGCTATTAGTGCCTGTAGCTCTGAGACTCTTCTGGCTGAAGTAATTGCTAGCAGCAGGGCAGTCTTCCATGATATAAACTTTAAATCAGCTGAGAAAGCTGGCTCAAAAGGTGGCAGCGTAAGTTTTTCCAGAACAAAGTTGAGGTCCCAAGTTGGCATTGGTGCTCTCCTAGGAGGCCTTATGTTTTTGGCCCCTCTGAGGTACTGCCTTAGAAGTGGATGTGAAAATAAGGGAGGATCCGTGTTGTAGTGAGCTGAAATAGCTGAGGCGTGGATTTTAATAGATGAAAAGGAAAGTCCTTTGTGTAACATCTCAGTTAAATATTGTAGAATCTGAGGTATGTCTGGCTCAAGGGGATTTTGGCCTTTAGCTTGGTTCCAGGCGCAAAATCTTTTCCATTTATCTGAGTAGGCTTTCCTGGTGCTGGGCCTCCTGGCCTCCAGAATGACATCCATAACAGCTTGTGAAAGAGGAGCTGGCTGGTTGCTTAGGTGATTTGCCATGCAGCCAAATTTAAGGTTTTGAGCTGGCTGTGTAGAATCTGACTGTCTTGCTGTGTGAGCAGATGAGGAATTTGTGGTAAAGTCCATGGTGGGCCGTGGGCCATGTTCCTTAGTAGTGGGTACCAGTGCTGGCGTGGCCAGTCTGGGGCAATGAGTATCATTCGGGGTCTCTCCATTCTGACTTTCAGCAGCACCTTTGTGAGAAGGGGCAATGGAGGGAAGGCATATACTGTCAGCTTTTTCCAACTGAA
>NC_056743.1:1871051370-1871098193 GCF_019279795.1 Protopterus annectens | reverse complement strand
TGTCAGAATCTCAGAAAGTCCTGGCTATTAGACACACTAAGGAATTTATCCCTTTTAAAAAATTAGCATACACACAATTAATGATTAATAATGATGCCTACTTTACCCCAATCAAATTAAACAAATTTAACCCAAATAAGTCCCCTTCGTGTTCATGCTGTTCTCATCCCCAAGCAGACAACCTTCATATTCTATGGCATTGTCATTTTTCTCACAGATTGTGGACATCTTTGAAAGTCAGACTGCAGAAAATGGGATATCAAAATCCACGTTGGCGGAATTTGCTATTCTACATATTCCATTGATTCATCTTTCAAAAGTTGATATTCATGTTATCATTTTTATTTGCTCATTACTAAAACTTTATATAATACAAAATTGGATTGATCGTTCTAAATTAAAATGGGTTACTTTCCAGAAAATGGCTTTTAAATTTATTGATGCTCAAAGATACTTAGGTGGAAGTCCAAAAAAAAAAGCTATTAGAAAGGTTGTGTTAGAAAAGGTTCTAAACATATTAAATAGTTAATGTTAAATATATATATTTTTTTTTTCTCTCAGGTTGCCTAACTTGTATATAGTGTACATATGGTGTATGTTTTATTTCTAAATAACTTATCAAAATCTCATGAAGGTTGTTATCACTAGATGAATCATTATATGTTCATTTATGCCTTCTTGTTATGTATAATCTTTTAATTGTCTTGCTATTCATATAATTAATAAAAAATTTTTTGAGAAAAAAAAAAAAAAAAAATTGTTCAACGTTCCACAGTAACCATTTGGAGACTGATAGGACCACAATGAGGCAGACATAATACAGCTCATTTGTCACTAACTGCATTTGTTCACAAGGTACATCTGCAGTTATGTGTTACATCACAGTCAGCAGACATTTTGCTAAACATAGTTTTTGTTTGGCCATTTCTGATTGTACCACGGCTGTCTATACCTGATTTGTTATCCTCCCATCATTGTTTAAGCTTACTGTCTTGTTTATTGAAGAACTCACAAAGAATGGTTAATATGTTTCTTTCAAAGGAAAACTTGGACTATAAGTTTTTACTTCTTAACCTTTATTTATTTCAGGTACTTTTGGACTGACAATATACCAGACCCCATCTGTTACTGTCAAAGAAGGGAATACTGCAATAATGAACTGCACTTTGTCAGAAGAATCTCTCGGACCTGTCCGATGGTACAAGGGGGGCAATCAGCAGCAGCAGCTCCTGTACTCACAGTCTGAAAGTGAGAAACCAGACCCACGAGTGAATAGGACTGTAAAGGAAGGCCCTACAAGAGAAACTGATCAGTCCATCGCATTTACACTTATTCGCTTAGAAGATGCTGGGGTGTATTACTGTGTGAAGTTCAAATCTGACAAGGTAACTGTGGCTGCAAATGGATCAGGAACACACCTTTATGTAAACAGTAAGTAAAAAAAATCATTAATGTAGGAATTATAAGGAATAAAACACTATGTAAGTGTATTATCAATACAGGTTAATTACCTCTGTGTACATAACTTTGTAGTATATGTACAAAAAGATTTATGATTGCAAAAATGCTGTGCAATTCACTTTAGTCTATGTAGTATGTTTTATCAAGGTCTTTCTGTATATAAAAAAGGAAACCTGAATACTTTATGCAAAAATCTAACAAAACTACAGCATAAGATGACAGCACAACACTACACAAAGGCAAGCTATCCAACCAGCCTGGTCATATTTGTACGTAACAATAGAACAAGGGGATGTTTTCTGTGTAATAAGAATCTTGCAGTTACTAGTGATGCCTGAAAATAAAGTTACACTCAGCATTACAGTGCCAGACCTGAGCACAGCTGTTTAAAAATTTGACAAAAAAAACACACTAAAAAGGATCTGTGGTGGCGGTTTTATTTTATTTTGGTGCTTCGTTTTGTAGTTTAGTGATAAAAAGGAAACACACCGTATATAAATGTAGGACTGTGTAACAGGAAACACACCCTTTGTAAATATAGACCTGTGTAACAGGAAACACCCCCTGTATAAATATAGACCTGTGTAACAGGAAACACCCCCTGTATAACTATAGACCTGTGTAACAGGAAACACCCCCTGTATAAATATAGACCTGTGTAACAGGAAACACCCCCTGTATAAATATAGACCTGTGTAACAGGAAACACCCCCTGTATAACTATAGACCTGTGTAACAGGAAACACCCCCTGTATAAATATAGACCTGTGTAACAGGAAACACCCCCTGTATAAATATAGACCTGTGTAACAGGAAACATGCCCTGTATAAATATAGACCTGTGTAACAGGAAACACCCCCTGTATAAATATAGACCTGTGTAACAGGAAACACCCCCTGTATAAATATAGACCTGTGTAACAGGAAACACCCCCTGTATAAATATAGACCTGTGTAACAGGAAACACCCCCTGTATAAATATAGACCTGTGTAACAGGAAACACCCCCTGTATAAATATAGACCTGTGTAACTTGTCGATGCTGATCTTTAATTTGCATCATTCGAGAAGAGCTGATGTCATTTACATGCTTCAACCATGCAAAATGAAAATGCTACTAGCAACTTTGCAAATAATAGATCAGCATACATATATGTGTGTGTGTGTGTGTGTGTGTGTGTGTGTATATATATATATATATATATATATATATATATATATATATATATATTTATTTATTTATTTTACATTTGTTAACCGGGCTAGTCCAACTGGATACATGTCCATTTTCAGTGGAGGCCCGGGGAGAAAAGCTCCTCTACAGTACTACTATAGTAAGACTAAAACAAAAACTTTATCAGAATATATCAGCATATACAAATAATATCTAATAACATATACTTTAAACCTTCTGTTAGAATTAAAATCATTTGAGTACAATATGAGGTACGTAGTCTCTCTATTACTTAGAAAAGTGTACAGTATGACAGTACAGATAAAGTACCTAGTTAGTCTAATACATCTTTATAAGAAGATGAAAAGTAGAGATTTAGTTCCTTTATTAGAAGTGAGGTAATAGAAACAGCTTTGTAGAGAGTTATGTAGAGAGTTAGATATACGAGATAAAGAGAGGGTGGAAAAAAATCTCATAGCAGGGAAATATGAAGGGTTAGTCTGGGTTATTGCAAGAGCAAAGCCAATGGTTGGAAAAGAAGAGTTTAAGTTTAGTTTTAAATAGTGGGATTGATGTTTGAGTGGTGAGGTCTTGAGGTAGTTGATTCCATAGTTTCCCAACTGAGTTTGAAAATGTGGAGTCACCTGCTGAGTTCTTAGAAAGAAGTCTGAATCAGTATTTTGTTAGAGGAGACCAGGTCTTTCAGATTCCTATAGGGTTTTATGAGGGTGGAGAGCATTGGGGTATTGTCTGGGTGGTAGAGAGCTTTATGGGCGATTGTAAGTTGGTCAAAGTGTATAAGGTTGGGTAATTCTAGCCACCCTAGTTTTTTAAGATTAGAACAATGGTGAGTCCTATATGGAGATGCTGTAGCAAATCTGGCAATATTGTTATAAGACGTAGTTAGTTTGGTAAGATTATATTTAGAAAGATTTGTATAGATTGGGGAGGCATATAAAAGGGAAGAGATTAAGTGGGTTCTAGCTAGTGGTTCTGGCTTCAGGAGTAAGGAAAGATTTAATTCTATACAGAGAGCCTAGTTTTCTGTTAGTTGATTTTATTGTAGAGTCAATGTGTGTGTCAAATTTGAGTTGGTTGTCAATTGTAATGCCTAGTAGTTTGGTGTTATTGTCTGGGGCGATAAGGATGCCATTGTTGGCTGTGAGTGAGAAATTAATGGAGGGAGACAAGATGGTGGGCGTAAAAATCAGGAGTTTGGTTTTCTTTGGGTTAAGGAGGAGACAATGGTTGGAGAACCATTGCTCTATGGTAGTGAAGGTATTTTGTGTAAGGGAATAAAGTTCTGACTGTGTTGGGGCTGAGCAGATAATGGTTGTATCATCAGCATATTGAATGCAAGTTGATAGAGGAGTAGCTAGGTAAAGGTCATTTATAAAGATGGAAAATAGTAGAGGTATATATAGTAGATATATATATATAATTTATTTATTTTACATTTGTTAACCGGGCTAGTCCAACTGTATATATTTCCATTTTCAGCAGAGGCCTGGGGAGAAAAGCTCCAAAAGTTACATAAAAAAAATTCACATTACAATTATGAAAGAAAATTATGTTAAAAATAACAGAGTATTTGCTAGTTTAAAAAGAATTCATTCTTATTTGAGCAACACAACATAAAGGATTTTCTACATTATTATAAATGAAAATTATGTTAAAATAAACAGAGAGCATTAGCTAAAGAGATAATACTATTTATGAAACTAAGACCTAAAAGGATAAGACACACATTCATAAAGATATGTGAGGTAGCTTACAATACATACACAATTTCCTTCAACTCAGTTCCTAGTTGTAAGAATAAAAATTAAGACAGTTTATACTTCCCAAGGAGAAAAAGTATTAATTGGTGGAGGGAGGCAATAAAGAGATAGGGCAATAGCTAAGGCAGAGAAATTAGTCAGGGTAGCAGCAAGGACATAACCATTTTGTTTCTTGAGACTTTGTTTAAAGAGAGGAAAGGAGGGAAGTAAAGTTAGATCTGATAGTGGTTAGAAAGACCTTCTACATAGCCCACCTCATCACGAAGGGTTTCACATCTAGATCAAGAGAGGTAATCGTGCCCCTTTATTCATCCCTCATCAGGCCCATCATAGAATACAATGCCCCTTTTGGGATGTACCTTACCCGACACCTGCAGCAATTAGAAAGACCCCAAAAGTATCTCACCAAGAGGATCAAGGGTCTCAAACAGATGCCATATGCTGCTCGGTTAAAAAAACTCCAGCTCTACTCAGTTGCATACCACCTACTTCGAGGCGGTCTATGCCTGACATATAAAGCTATGTCAAATCCAGAATTAATGGACATGCTCCACCTCAGTAAATCTAAATCCCTTAGAGCCACACGCTCGAGGGACTTAAACCTCAGCACAGAAATAAATAGAACTTGCTGGAGGGACAGGTTCATAACCCAGAGGCTCCCTTAGCTCTGGAATAGAATTCCAGTTCATGTAAGGCAGAGCACCTCACTGAATCTCTTCAAGAAGAATCTCGATAAGTGGATGGGGGATCGTAGGTTTGTCCCAGGGATTACTCCCGTGTCACTATTAGACAAAGGCACAGTAAACTAAACCTTAAAAAGAGCACAGTATACTCAAATCAAGGGGTGGCGTAAGCCATACAGAATCGGGCTAGGCTTATAATTGCCCCAGGGCAGATAGCCTAGTATGAACCGATGAACCTATGAACCTATGATGGTAACAGGTTCCAATATTTTCCAGCGGTATTAGAAAACAAGGAGTCACCTGCCAAGTTATTGGACTTGCTTATGGTAGCCAGTAGTTTGGTGGAAGAGCGTAAGGAATTGAGGTTTGTATAGGGGGTAATAAGGTTAGAGAGTATCGGTGTGTTGTTAGGTTGGTAGACAATCCTATGGACAACGGTAAGTTGGAGAATATCAAGATGTTTTTTAATTCGAGCCAGTTTAGCTGCTGTAGGTTCAGACAGTGGTGTGTTCTAAATGAGTTCCCAGTGGCAAATCTGGCAATATTCTTATAGGAGTTGGCTAGTTTAGCAAGATTGTTTTTCTTTAGGTTAGTATAAATGGAGGAAGCATAGAGTAAAGTTGAGATTAGGTGGGAGTGGGCAATTGTAGTTCTGGCTGTTTGTGTTAAGAAGGGTTTTATTCTGTATAGTGAGCCCAATTTTCTATTTACGGTTATAATAGTGTTATTTGTATGGTTATCAAAGGTAAGGTTACTGTCAATTATGATTTCTGCAAGTTTGGTGGTAGAGTCGGGGTTATAAGTGTGCCATTATTCGATTTGATAGAGAGATTTATAGGGGGGACTCACTGTTAGGTGTGAAGAGTAAGAGTTTGGTTTTCTTAGTGTTCAAAAGGAGGCAGCATTTCAAGAACCAAGACTCTACTGTGTTAAATCCTGTCTGGGTTAGAGATTGTAGTTTGGATGTGGAGTTAGCCGACCATATGAGTGTGGAACCATCTGCATATTGTATGCAGGTAGCTTGAGGGATTGCTATGTGTAGGTCGTTGATGAATAAAGAGAATAAAAGTGGACCTAGAATGGAGCCCTGTGGGACTCTGAGGGAGACTGGCAGGAGGGCAGAAAGATTATTCTACCAGAGGACTGCTTGTTGCTTGTTGGTAAGGTAGGACTTGAACCAGAGAACAGCCTTGGAGTCTAGAGAAAGGGATTCAAGAGTTTTTAAGAGTAGAGGGTGGTTGACCATATCAAAAGCTTTTGACTGATCAATAAAGAGGACTGATGAGAGGATGTTGTTATTACGGTTTTTATTGATGGAGTCGGTGAAAGATGGCAGAGCTGTGGTGGTACTATGGAATGGCCTGAAGCCATGCTGACAGTTAGCTAGTATATTATGTAGGGTTAAGTGGTTTATTACTTGATGGTGAATGCATTTTTCCATAACTTTTGCTAAGGGAGATGAGAGCTATAGGCCTATAGTTGGAATAATCATTGGAGTTACCGCCTTTGTGTAAGGGGATAATGTGGGAGATTTTCCAGATGTCAGGAATGGCTCCTTCTTTTATGGTTCTGTTTATAAGTATGGATACTGGATAAGCAATTGCTTTAGCTGCTTTTTGCAGGTATTCAGATGGTATATGATCAGCAGAGGGTGTACGTGGCTTATGTTTTTGGATACGTTTTTGGATGTACGAGGTAGTTATGGGTTGTATTTGGAATGTAGGGAGAGTATTAGGTAAAGAGGTAGGGATATTAGAGTTGTTTGTAGAGATTTGACAGGCTAGAGATTTTATGGTGTCTGTGAAGAAGGTATTGAAGGCATTGGCAGTTTGATGGGAGGAATTGTTATCAGACCCTAGAGGGTGTGAAATACTAGAGTGCCTTGGGTATCGATGTCTATTTAAGCTAGACCAGAACTTTTGTGGATTGTTATGGTGTGATTGCTGTAGTTTAGAATAGTAGTTTTTTTATCAGTGAGTATTGCTTTTTTTGTAATATTTCTTAAATGTCTAAATGTTTCATGCTCAGAGATGTTTTTGGATGCTCTCCACTTAGCCCAAGATTTATTCCTAAGCAGTATCTGTTGTTTAGTATCTTTTGAGAGCCAGGGGGCTGGTTTGGACTTAGTTCTGATTGACCGTTTAGGTGCATGATTATCAAGGATAGATAAGAATTTAGAGTTAAAATATTTAACAGCCTCCTCAAGAGGGAGAGTCTTTAGTGGGTTCCAGTTACAGGCATTAAGTTCATTTTGGAAAATTAGAGGGTTAAAGCATTTGTTGGTTTGTGAGATCCTATTAGAGGGGTTGTTAGAGATGTCATTCTTTTGTCTTATAAGGTAAGTTAACATATGATCACTTAAGTCATCTGGTAGAGTTCCTACCTTGTAGATTTGTTGCTGTTTATTAATAAGTATCCAATCTAAGATACTCTCTTTGTTGATGGGTTTGTTAAATCTAGTGGTGGTGGTAATTATTTGACTAAAGCCATGAAGATTAATAAGTGTTGAAGGGTTATCTGTGTTTACACATTTCCAGTCTGTATTAAAGTCTCCTAGTATAATGGTTTCTTGTGGGTACGTAGTAGACACCCAGCTTAGAATGTCCTCTATTGTAGTACTGTTATTACCAGGAGGTAGGTAGATACAGATGATGTATAGGGCTTTGCTAGGGTTAAGCTGAAGTCAGGAGATAAGGACTTCGGCCTTACTATCTTGAGGTGGATTATAAGGTATCGAGGTAATCTGTAGCATGGATTTAAACAATAGTGCTACTCCCCTCCCCTGCGTTTTATGCGGTCGAGTCTCAATATATTATAACCTGGGGATTTATCTCATTATCTTTAGCTCCAGGTTTTAACCACGTTTCAGTCAGACATAAGATATCAAAGGAATGGATATCAAGGAGGGCGTGGAGCTGGGCAATTCTGTTATTAATACTGCGGATATTGAGATGACCTATAAGTAAGGAATTAGAGAGACTGGTTTGAGTTGTTAGGGTGGAGAGAGTGGTAGAATGAGTTAATAAAGTGGGGACATTTGTTGGGCCTGGGTTAGGGTGGATGTCACTGTCTTTAAAGGTGGGTGTTTTTAGGCCAGAGACCAGGTAGTTAATGAAGCTGGTTAGATATTTCAGCTTCCTTACAGTGGTGTTATTAAATTTGATATGTGTGAGTCGATGGTACTTGGCTAGCAGGTAACAAGGAGTGGATGTGGTATTTGTTAGAAAATGGGTAAGGATATCATTTTGAGTAGATGTTTGTTTAGGGGAGTAGTTAAAGTGGTAATAATTCACTTTTTCAATGGATGTGAGGAGATAAGCAGTGGTGAGGACAGGTATGAGAGTAGTTAAGAGTATTAACTTGGTTAGAAAGGGTTTTGTTGTTGTATACATATTGTTAGGGTTGCATATACTGCTACTGTAATAACTGGGCTTAGAGAAGACAAAATGATGTATGGGGTTTGTAGAGTCCTTTGAGAGAAGGAGTGGTATAGGTAAATGAAATAAGAGTAAGTATGTCGAGAGGAGGTACTGGATGCAAAGTGTATGGAGAAAGGCAGATAGGAGAGGTTTAGTTAAATTATATAGATTGGTGTAAGGATAGGATTGGAAGGTTGAGAGAGAGGGTGTGGCAAAGGAAGTACAAGTCTAGGGTTACTGGGTTTGGGTGGGAATTGGGGGTAGGAAAGGGGAGCGGAGTGAGCTTGCAGGGCGAACGGAGCAGGTCAGAGCTGAGAAAGGCTGAGAGGTAATCAGTTATACAGTGAGACTGTGTTCTACAAGGCTTTGGGTAGGTAAGAGGCACTTTCTGTATCTACTTATCATAAGACATAAAAAGGGGTGAGCATTTGGTCTAGGTGTGTAGGGGAGAAGGTATTATTAAAAGAGTTCTATATAGCAGGAGTAGTAAGTGACAGTAGAATAAGCTGTCTAGGTTTTTTATATTTATGACTAAAAGGTTCATTCCTTTTAATATCTTTCAGGGGTGGGGGGTTAATTCCTTTTAATATCTTTCAGGGGTGGGGGTAATTTCTAGAAGTAAAAGTAATAACAGAGATAACTGAGAATGGCTGCTCAGCAGAGCTAGTGGAGTTCGGCTAGCAGTAAAATACAGCTTTACACGCCTTATGTTCTGCTGCCCTCTAGTGGCATATGTAGGGAAATTACACTAAATTCACTAAGCTAGTTAGGAGGTAAGGAGGAAAAAGTAATATAGGGATGGACGGGCTCGGGGGTAGGTCCACGGGTGTGCTGGCCCTTACAAATAGTTCTACCTTAAAGCACTCACAATTGTATAGTTAAATACCTAAAAAACTGTAGGCTATCACCTACACTGTGAGGCTAAGCGAAGAAAGCCTAGGTAGTTCATGTAGGGCTTACAGGTTGGGTATTCCCTTCAGTTCAGTTGGGATTCCTTTTATCTTGCAAGGTTGCTGATGGGGGCACAGCCTGTGTCTCAGCACAAGGCTTATAAGCTGAAAAAGAGACAGAAGAAATAATTATAAAATGGCAACTATGTTAAAGTCTATGCAGGAGTGGGAGGTGAAATGGTGAGGAGGAGTGCAAGTCAGTAGCTGAGTGGAGTGTAAGAAGCAGTGCAGTTTAAAACACAGGTAAGCAGCATATAGACTCCTGAACACCTAGTTGTGTGGCACATGGAAAAAAAGCATTTAACTACTACAGTCACCTTCACGTAATTCCTAATTACTATAAAAGATTAGATAAGGATAAAGAAAGTAAACCCAGCAGGTTAACAGTTGGTACAACCTTCGCAGTCATGTAAGAATGCTATATTCAGTAGAACCTTTCCTGTGGAACAGAGCACATAAAACCCTGAATATAAGCTTAAACCATTTCCAAAACAACAAGATAGATAAACAACAATCAGAAAATACATGTGGTAAGGACGGTAAGGTAATTTTACAAAGCTAGGCAATTTGCACAGGCTAAAACAACAGTAATGTCAGTAAGTACATTTCACATCAGACATACTAAGTTAAGCTTTTCAGAACACAGCTTCTGATTAATTGTATGAGCCAGTTGGTAATTTTAAATAGCTAGGTAATTTGCACAGGCTAAAACAGCAGTAGTACGTTTTACATCAGACGTACTAAGTTAGGCTTTTCAGAACACAGCTTCCGATTAATTGTATGAGCCAGTTTCAGCAAGCAGATCGATAACAATAGCCCTGATAGCAAAAAACCCACGTTGTTGTGCTTGGTAAAAATATCCGATGGTTGAGATAGGTAATAGAGTACAGCGCTCTGTGCCTGAGCACAATAATAGTAGGCTGTAAGCAATTTATAATTAAAACCTCTCCGGATAGCAAGTAGAGTAGCTGCTATGGAGGAAAAAAACTCCCTCTATATCTTGTTTAGTGTTTTATAGTGCTATCCGTGTACCAGAGCACAAGATAGGTGCGCAACTGGTTTAGATCACAGTGAGTAACGCTATGGTCTATAATCGACAATTAAATAGCCGGTCAAACTTACTAGAAGCTCTCAGTAGTGAATAGCAGCTCTGGTAATGCAGAAAATACAGAGGGTACCCTCAAAGCAGATAGCACACCACGCGGTAGAACACACTCAAACCCAGGTAGCATAGCGTTACAAAGTTATCATAGTTCAAAACAACACAGAGCCTATTCGGCTATCAGAGAAGCTTTCAAAGCAGAACAATTTTACAGATTATTACACTGCATAAAAAGAAAACACACTTATGGACCGCACACCACCTGAAGGACAAGGAGTTGTTTTGCTAGGGCAAGGGGATTTAAAAATGGCACCACAAGTCCTAACCTGTATTTGTAGGTTTGGCTTAGTTAATAGGGAGGTGAGCGGTGTATATATATATATATATATATATATATATATATATATATATATATATATATATATATATATATACCACAGCTTCCCTTATATTCACCTTTTTATAACTGGGCTTTTTAGCCATAGAACAACTCATGACAGGAGAATCACGCATCTTCATAACAAGTCAGTGTAATACCTAGGCAGCAGCGATCCTGCTAACTTCAGCCTTCCAGTGTCACAAACTAGTGGGCTCAAGTATCCCACTCATTGTACAAAACCTTAGCAAAGCTGTAAGTGAGAAATACAGTGTTCTCAGAATTTCAAAACAAACAAAACTGCAAGAAAATGTTATACTGACAACATTTCTTGTAACTTTATAGGACAGCCCAAAACTATACAAAGTATGCAAGATGTTAAGAGTTGTGGCCACTGCTGAAGAGGTGTTGATATGTCCGCACAAACAGTATTGATAATGCTTAAATGACAATTAGTCAGTGTTTGCATGTTAAGGACTGCAAAGAGGAAGTAGGATACCACTTCAGTGCAGTTTAGCAAAATTGTTTGACACAGCAGTTAGGAAAGTGATATTATGTAGATACATAATATTTTTTACAAATGTCAGTCCCAAGTGAGCAAAATCCCAGAGCAGCAATTCAAAAAACAAGTCCCAAAATTCGGAAAAGGAACAGCAATAAAATCCAAATATCATTTATTGTGTGAGCGCTTTCGTAACACAGTTACTTCTTCAGACACAAAAACATAAAACTAATAACACTCTATAAATACCATGACTAATTAAAGCAATTAATTTCCCTCCAAAATCCTTAAAGATACAGCCTTATATAAAACACAATAAAACACATCATAATACTTCCTGGGTACATAAAACTACAGACTGGCCAGTGAACTCCAAGCATCACATAAATATCTGCTATCTACACTAACAGTAAATTTATTGATCTTCCTATTATTTAAAACAGGTTTCAATGGTACAGAGTCAATAAGACCCATCCCTCTATGAGCCCCTAATCTAAAAATCCATTTCAGTTCAGCTAGTTCTGTGTTGTCATGTCCCCTAACCTCTCATTGACATTTAAAACCTGCAATACTTGAAATAAAAATGTATGTTCAGAACACATAGCCAGCACATGCTTGGCCAAAGCACTGTATTCCTCACCCTTTCTCATGCAATAAAGGTGACCCCTAATGCGTTCTTTAAGTTACCTGTTGGTTTTACCAACATATAATCTGTAACGTGGTACAAGATGCCACATAAACCAGATTCTTAATATTGCAAATAGCCTTGGTTCTGATTTTCCATAGATGTCTAATTTCGGGATGTCTAAAGAATCTAGACTGGTCTATATATACACAATAACTACAACTGCCACAAGCTTTCTTGCCCAATTCCATAAGAGATGGCTTATGATCAACACGTGGGTAACAAAGTTTTTGATTAAGATTCTTCATATTTTTGTAAACAAATCTAGGGAACTGACCATCCTGCCTCTCAGTTCTTTCATCAACAAGCAAAATATGCCAGTTGCGCTCAATCACATCCCTAACGCTATTAATATCTTGCGTATACGAAATAACAAGCGGTAATCTTGTATCATAAATCTCTCAATGTTTATCATGTTACCCTGCTGCAGTCATCACACTTGGGTTATCCTGTCGTCAGGCGGTCCCGCAGTTGGCCTGAATTCCAAAGTCTTGGTCCGGCGTCAGTTGCTGTCGCTTCTTCCCTGACGTTAGTGCACCAGGGGTATATAAGAGGCATCCGGCACCATTTTCTTCAGTCTTTCTTGCCGCGTGGTGCCAGAAGCAGAAGCAGTTCGCAAGTGCCGGTCGGCCGACACCTGAGATTTTCTAATCGAATTTCAGTCCGAAGTCTTCAAAGCTAAGTACCCCATTGGGGAACCTTTTCATGCCTCAGTCCGATGTCAGAAAAAGTTAACAATTGCATTTCTTGTGGGAAGCAAATACCTCATAAGGACTTTCATTCTTATTGTTTACCTTGCCTAGGCCCAGATCACGACATTACTGGTTGTCGGTTTTGTGCTAGGTTCAATAAGCGAACTATAAAGCGACGCTTTGATTTCGCACGACACTGCTTCTGTAGGAAATTTAATTATATTATGCCGTCGGAGCAACCGACTACCAGCGTGCATAAAAAATGCAAAGATAAAGACAAGCAGCCTAGATCCAAGCCAGACTCCAAGGCCTCGGCTGGGCTGGTCGCCGGTTATCCAGTTTTCAGTGAGGCGCCTACACAGCCCCTGGTGACCGCAGAATTGGAACCCCAGACCACTTCGGATTCTCAAGCAGAGAGTACTAGGCCGACACAGCCATTTTCTTTAGGCCCTACTGACAACATTGCAGAAGGAGAAGCCGGTGCTGTGGAAACACCTTTGGTTGCAGAAGGTGTCTTCAGACCAACTACTCTCACCATAAAATCTTATGGTAAGCTTAAGACTCCTCTAAAACCAAAAAAGACTGCACATCAGTCTCCAGTTCAAGGCCCCATGCCTAAGAAACAGATGCTTAAAATGGCTGAAGATTTGATTTCTTTGATCAGGTGTTCCCAACCCCCCCCCAGACAAAAGGCCTAGACAAGAGGAGGATTATGCCTCCTCTGATCAAGTGTCTATTTCCTCAGACTCCTCTGAGGAACAGGATTAATCCTTTCCCCCTTATGAAGATTCTGATGCTGAAGATTCCATTCCCTCAGCTTCTCCCCCTGAAGACTATTCCTTTGGGGAAACCTTACATACCATGAGGGAACATTTCCACTGGGAAGGTCAGGACTACTCCGACTCAATGAAAAGGCTCAGAGAGTTTCTTTTACTTCCCCAGCAGAGACCACTTGCTATCCCTCCAGTTTTAGACATTATGGATGATGTTTACTTAGAATCTAGTCTAAATCCAGATTCTCTGCCTCCTGCTCCAGCCAAACCAGACAAATATTATAGAGTGCCTGACTCACACAAATTCCTTTACAAAAGCCCTGTTGCTGACCCAGAGACAATCTCCCAGGGTCCCAAAGGGGCTAAGGCTTCTATGGCTAAAAATCCTGTACCCTCTGAAAGGGACTCCAGAGCACTAGATAGGTGGGGGAAGAAGGTTTACACCTCAGCTACTCTAGCTATGAGAGCACTAAATTGTCAATTTCACATGCTGAAATACCAGCAATTCCTAATGTCTCAATTAAAACAAAAGATGAGCATGCACCCTCAACAGTCTGAATTCAAGGAAATGCAGGATCTGTTGCATGCAGCTGAACAGGTGGGCAAACATACTTTACAATGTGGATTTGATTCCTTGGAAGCTTCCTGTAGAGCAGCTGTTACTGGGTCTGTTATACGTAGGCATGCTTGGTTAAAGGAACAAACTCTGCCTGATCATGTTAAAGCAAAGTTACTAGATGCATCCTTACAGCAGGATGTCTTATTTGGGGTTAAAGCAGAAGAGGTTTTAAAGAAAATGCAGGATAAGGCAAAATCTATGCAGACGGTCAAAGATTTCTTACAGGTACAAACCCCACGCTTCAGCAGAAATTGGCCAACATAAAATTGGTCCTTTCCAGCTTCTGACAGACCACAGAGGGGTAAATACAGACGCCCAAGGGGCAGAGGTCAAGCACAAATCCCTTACAAACCTCGCTAATGGGGCACTGCAACACAGAAGGGAGGAGAAGACAGGCACCAAACTACTAGAAGACAAACACAATGACTTAAACCTCAAACTGCCAAGCAAAGCTCTCTTGGCAGCTCCCTTGGGAGGAAAATTAGCACTTTTTGCAGACAACTGGCACATCATTACAAAGGACAAATGGGTCCTAGACATTATCTCACAAGGATACAGATTCCATTTTCACACTTTGCCAAGGCTAAAAGGAATGCCAAAACTGCCACAAAATCAATGGACAGAGGCACAAAAACAAATTACAGCTCTCATGGACATGAGAGCCATTCAACTGGTACCTACACAGGAGCAAGGCCAAGGATTTTACTCAAGGCTCTTTCTAGTCCCCAGAAAGGACAATGCATGGAGACCCATTCTGGACCTTTCAATTCTAAACACCTACTTGCAAGTACCCAAATTCAAAATGCTAACACTACAGCAGCTTCTTCCCATGTTGGGCAAGAAGGCTTGGCTAGTAATGTTGGACCTCAAGGAGGCATACCTGCATGTCCCTATCAGACAAAATTGCAGAAGATACCTCCATTTCATTGCAGGTTCAACCCATTACCAATTCTCTGCACTGCCCTTTGGCTTATCTACTGCACCCAGGGTCTTCACAAAATGCCTGGCACCAGTAATTGCATACTGCAGACAAAGAGGAATTCAAATATACCCATACCTGGACGATTGCCTCATCCAAGCAGAAAGCAAGGACATTCTCTTACAACATCTGGCGTTTGTAAAACACCTTCTAAGTTGCCTAGGGTACACAGTAAACGAAAAGCAATCAAAACTAGTGCCCTCACAAAACATGACATTCCTGGGTGCCAGTTTGAATACAATGGCCCAGATGGCTTATCTGACGCCAGACAAACAACTACAAATAACTCAATACTTCAAAATAATGGCAACAAAGACCCAACTCCCTGCAAGAAAAATTCTGCAGGCCTTGGGCTTCATGGCATCTTGCATACTACTAATACCATTTGCAAAACTGCATATGAGGAAATTACAATGGTACCTGAAAAGCATATGGACTCAACACAGCCACAGCTTGGAAACAATGATACCTCTCATTCCTTGCCTTCAACAGGAGTTTCTATGGTGGTCACAGGCATGTCACCTCAACAAGGGTCAGCCTTTCACCTTACCCCCAGCCAGGCAAACCATGACAACAGATGCATCGGACTATGCCTGGGGGGCACACATGGCAGGACAGTGCGTTCAAGGCATATGGACAGATCAAAGAAATTTGCACATCAATCAAAAAGAAATGCTAGCTGTACAGAATGCTCTGACAGCATTCAAGGACCTCTTACATCCAAGACAGCTTATAATAAGGACAGGCAACACCACAGTAATGCGGTACATAAACAAGCAAGGGGGTACACACTCCTACCCTCTATGCAGGCAAGCAATGACCTTGTGGAGCACAGCACTGGCTTACCAAGTTCAATTACAAGCACAATTCCTGCCAGGAAAAAAGAACACATTGGCAGACGACCTAAGCAGGAACATCATGGATCCCCACAAGTGGAAACTGCATCCACAAGTATTTGCAATGATAACTCAAAAATGGGGGCGCACAGACATAGACCTGTTTGCCAACCCCCAAATCTATCAGCTATCAAAATTTTATACAAAGACATTTCACCATCAAGCTTGGAAAGTGAATGCACTCTCATTCAGTTGGAAAATGTTGACAGTATATGCCTTCCCTCCATTGCCCCTTCTCACAAAGGTGCTGCTGAAAGTCAGAATGGAGAGACCCCAAATGATACTCATTGCCCCAGACTGGCCACGCCAGCACTGGTACCCACTACTAAGGAACATGGCCCATGACCCACCATGGACTTTACCACAAATTCCTCATCTGCTCTCACAGCAAGACAGTCAGATTCTACACAGCCAGCTCAAAACCTTAAATTTGGCTGCATGGCAAATCACCTAAGCAACCAGCCAGCTCCTCTTTCACAAGCTGTTATGGATGTCATTCTGGAGGCCAGGAGGCCCAGCACCAGGAAAGCCTACTCAGATAAATGGAAAAGATTTTGCGCCTGGAACCAAGCTAAAGGCCAAAATCCCCGTGAGCCGGACATACCTCAGATTCTACAATATTTAACTGAGATGTTACACAAAGGACTTTCCTTTTCATCTATTAAAATCCACGCCTCAGCTATTTCAGCTCACTACAACACGGATCCTCCCTTATTTTCACATCCACTTCTAAGGCAGTACCTCAGAGGGGCCAAAAACATAAGGCCTCCTAGGAGAGCACCAATGCCAACTTGGGACCTCAACTTTGTTCTGGAAAAACTTACGCTGCCACCTTTTGAGCCAGCTTTCTCAGCTGATTTAAAGTTTATATCATGGAAGACTGCCCTGCTGCTAGCAATTACTTCAGCCAGAAGAGTCTCAGAGCTACAGGCACTAATAGCAGTAGAGCCTTTCCTCATTTTTCATCAAGACAGAGTTTCTCTACAAACTACCCCTCCTTTATGCCAAAGGTGGTATCCAGTGTGGCTCTAAATCAAACCATCCATTTACCCACCTTTTTCCCAAATCCACAGAACAAAGGAGAAAGACTGCTGCACTCCTTGGACATTCACAGGCAACTACGTTACTACTTGGATAAAACTAAGGTTTTCAGAAAATCTGACCAGCTTTTTGTATCCTATGCTACAGCATCACAAGGAAAGGCTATCTCAAAACAGACCATTTCCAAATGGATAGGACATTGCATATGTTTTTGCTACACCCATCATGGAAAACCAGTTCCTGCTAGCATAATGCCCCACTCCACCAGGACAGCAGCTACATCTACAGCCTTCCTCAGGGGAGTGCCAACCAAGGATATTCTGGAAGCTGCAACTTGGAGTTCAGTGCACACCTTCACCAAACACCATCACTTACCTCTTTACTCTAAGACTAGAGCTGGCTTCGCCACTGCAGTTTTGCAGGGCCTTCTAGCCTCTTCTAACCCTGTTTGATTCCACCTCCCATCCTTAGCTTTGGGATTCAACCCAAGTGTGATGACTGCAGCAGGGTAACACGATGAACATAGTACAGTTTTGTACCTACCATAAATGTAGATGTTCGAATGTTCACCCTGCTGCAGTCCAGGTTACCCTCCCTCCATCACCTCTGACCTAACTGAAACCTTTCCATGCCTTAAAATCTGATACCACCTTTGTGGTGCATTTGGTTATAGCTGGAGGTATGTTTTGTTTGTGCTAAACTTTTATTATTGGTACTATATAGTGACCTCCTTTTGGGGGGGGCACCTGACATCTGGGGCAAGAAAAACTGAAGAAAATGGCGTTGGATGCCTCTTATATACCCCTGGCACACTGATGTCAGGGAAGACAGGACAGTAACCAACACCGGACCAAGACTTTGGAATTCAGGCCGACTGCAGGACCACCTGACGACAGGATAACCCAAGTGTGATGACTGCAGCAGGGTGAACACTCAAACATCTACATTTATGGTAGGTACCAAACTGTACTTTTAGCTACTTTCTCTACAACATTGGAAAAATATGGTCTACCCGTTCTATTTCTTTCCTGGGTAACTTGCTCATAAGCTGCAATAATCTCCCTCTCTGTATACCCTCTACCCATAAATTGATCTTTCAGGTCCAATAGACCTTTCATAAAATCATTGTCACTATTAGTGAGGCATGATAGTCTTAAAGCTTCCTCTTTTAATATATTTGGGAGCACATGGGGTGAATGCATGCTAAATCTCTCCAAATAGGAAGTCTGACAACATTCTTTTCTATGAATCTTGGTCGTAAGTTCTACGTCAGTCTGAACTACTGTCACATATAAAAAATCAACTTGCTCCCTAGATTTATTTATCGGGAAACATAGAAAAATCATTGATTGTATTTATATCACGAAAAAAATCGTCCAAAGCGTCATCACTACCTCTCCAACCTATGAAGAGGTCGTCAACAAATGTCTGTATAACCTAACATTAGTATCCCCTTTGGGATGTAAACATTGATACTCCAATTCATCCATAACGAGATTTTCATAAGAATTGGCACAGCTGGTGCCCATTACCACACCTGTGATGTGGAAATGACTAAAATGCTGTGTGCTTTACAAGTGTATAAAACTATTGTGTGCAATGTTGCACTTAAATTAATGTATGATGTTGAGTCAACTGTTGACAATGTTGCAGATTTTTTGAAAAAACCTAGTGTGTTTGTTCCCAAGTTGCCTGAGCACATAGAGGTGTTCCTAAGGAGTTGTGAAAAAGATTTTTATACTATGTGTGGTGTTGGTAAAGTTGGAAATGTTGGTAATTTGAGTAGGGCTGAAAAACAAGCATTATGTGACTTATGTAACAATCTAGCTATAGTGATTCACCCTGTTGACAAAGGGGGGATTATTTGTGATTCTTGACTCAGGATACTATGATGTGGAAATGACTAAAATGTTGTCTGATTTACAAGTGTCTAAACCTATTTCACCCATTGTCATGTATGATATGCAAGAACGTATTCACAGGGCTCTTTTTGAAAGTATGCAAATGGGATGTTTGAGTAAGGAACTGTTTGATTTTTTTCAGGTAAGGGATCCAATGATGCCTACAATGCATGGCTTACCTAAAATCCTCAAGGATCCATTGCATCCCAAATTTAGGCCTATTGTAGCTGGAGCAGGGTGGCTCATGTAGCCAGTTTTAGTGTATATAGACAGACAATTAAAATGGTGTTGGGAGCATGTCCTGTGATCCTGAAGGATACACATAATTTTTTGACAGATTTATATAAGGTATGTGGAGGGCCTAATGGTGAGAAGTTTGACTGGTTGGTCACTTTGGACGTCACATCATTATTTACCTGTATACCTAATTCCCAAGGCTTAGCTATGGCTAAAGCCTCACATGGGATGCATGGAAGTGAACAGATTGATCTCCTTTGTATGCTAATTGAGATTGTACTGGAAAATAATGTTTTCTTTTTTAAAGATATTTGTTATTGGCAAACAGCTGGTGTGGCAATGGGCACCAGCTGTGCCAATTCTTATGCAAATCTTGTTATGGATGAATGGGAGTATCGATGTATACATCCCAAAGGGGATACTAATGTTAGGTTATACAGGCGTTTTGTTGACGGCCTCTTCATAGGCTGGAGGGGTAGTGATGAGGCTTTGGACAAATTTTTTTGTGATATAAATACAAGCAATGATTTTTTTACATTTCACAATAAATAAATCTAGGGAGCAAGTTGATTTTTTAGATGTGACAGTAGTACAGACTGACTTAGGACTTACGACCAAGATGCATAGAAAAGAATGTTATCAGACTTCCTATTTGGAGAGATTTGTCATGCATCCACCCCATGTGTTCCCAAATATATTAAATAGGCAAGCTTTAAGACTATCATGCCTCACCAATAGTGACAATGATTTTATGGAAGGTCTGTTGGACCTGAAAGATGAATTTATGGGTAGAGGGTATACAGAGAGGGAGATTATTGCAGTTTATGAGCAAGTTACCCAGGAAAGAAATAGAAAGGGTAGACCGCAGTCTTCCCGTGTTGTAGAGAAAGGAGCTAAACGAGAGATGTATGATACAAGATTACCACTTGTTATTTCATACACGCAAGATATTAATAGCGTTAGGGATGTGATTGAGCAATACTGGCATATTTTGCTGGTTGATGAAAGAACTGAGAGGCAGGTTGGTCAGTTCCCTAGATTTGTTTACAAAAAATATGAAGAGTCTTAAACAACAACTTTGTTATCCACATGTTGGTCATAAGCTATCTCTTATGGAATTGGGCACTTGTGGCAATTGTAGTTATTGTGTATATATAGACCAGTCTAGACTCTTTAGACATCCCGAAACTAGATGTCAGTGGGAAATCAAAACCAAGGCTAGTTGCAATACTAAGAATCTGGTTTATGTGGCATCTTGTACCACATGTTACAGATTCTATGTTGGTAAAACCAACAGGTAACTTAAAGAACGCATTAGGGACCACCTTTATTGCATGAGAAAGGGGGAGAAATACAGTGCATTGACCAAGCATGTGCTGGCTATGGGTTCTGAACATACATTTTTATTTCAAGTATTGCAGGTTTTAAATGTCAATGAGAGGTTAGGGGACATGACAAATAACACAGAACTAGCTGAATTGAAATGGATTTTTAGATTAGGGGCTCATAGAGGGATGGGTTTTAATGACTCTGTACCATTGAAACCTGTTTTAAAGAATAGGAATATCAATGGGCAGGACTCACGAAGGCTTGCACTGAGTCTAAGAGTAGTGTAAGACTCCATGCAGCCTTCGCCATCCAGGAACAGCCCAAAGTCCGTGTAAGAGACAAGCTAAAATGTCTCTTACATGGAGTGGGCGTGGATAAGCTAATCACCTCACTTGCAGCCGAATAGCATGCAAATGAGGATGATTAGCGATCCACGTTTCTGCAAAAACCGCAATGGAGCCATGTCAGCTCCAAATAAAGGGTGCTTGTGTGTCAGGCAGCATGCCAATGGCCAAATATGTGGCCATTGGCAAGGTAACCTGATGCAAATATATTAAAAATATATATATTTTTTTTCGGCGATCGCCGATGTTTAAACCCAGCACAGCCCCGCGCAAATGGGCTGCGCTGTATAAAACATAAAAACAAAGGTTATAAACCCACAATTGTGGGTTTTATGCAATACATGGAATTTCAATGCAGGGACCAGCAGACCAAAAACAACATGGCCACCGTGTAGTGGTTGCTAAGGGGGGAAGCTGAGTCTAAGAGATGTAACTAAGCATTA
Source organism: Protopterus annectens (assembly GCF_019279795.1). Classification (NCBI taxonomy): domain Eukaryota; kingdom Metazoa; phylum Chordata; order Ceratodontiformes; family Protopteridae; genus Protopterus; species Protopterus annectens. The sequence goes on along the minus strand of NC_056743.1, from coordinate 1,871,076,806 downwards.
GTAGGCAATCTGATGCAAATGAGTGTTAGGATACTGAATTCCACTGTCCCATAGCAAATGAGCACAGTCTGAGTAGTGTAAGAGTTACAGAAGGGGGAGGAACAGAGTAGGAGATAGGTGACATCACAGGGGGGAATGGTAGAAAGAAATGCAGTTCATTGGAGGTCAGAGTTACATGACAGATGTCAGACAGATATCATGGAAAGAGGTGTGCCACTAGATAAGCATGAGAAAGTCAAGAAATGGAAGGCGTGCACTGTTGCCTACACCAAAGTTTTTTGCTGGGCGTGCATGCGCATGTGTGCACGCCATGAAGCACGAGTAAGACAGTGTGTGCACGTGTAAGGCAGACTGAGCATGTGGGAGCCTGTTGGTAGCTGTTTAACACTGTTTGCTCGGGTGTGCGCGCGTTTTAACCCGAATAAGTAGATTCTGAACTGTGTAAGCATGTGTGCGCACGTGTAAGCCACTGTGAGCATGTTTCTGCTGGTATACACACTGCTCCCCCCTGAGGAAACAGAAAGGAAAAAGGAAGCAACATAATTAGTAGGAAGCTAGCAGGGAATACTGTTGGAGCTAGCAGGTGAAAACAATTAGAAGCAGGCAATTACACAGGCAGAAGAGTAGCTCAGCCCAACACTTAAAAATCTGCAAACAGCAGTGCAAGATGTTTCTCTCAAGAGACACTGCAAGACAGGAGTAAGCTATTAGAAGTGAAAACTGAAAAAGCTGAACTCAGAGCAGAAATGTTAGGGGCTGCCATAGCTGTCATAATGAGACATAGGCGACTTGCTGAGGGTGGTGACAATGCAGATGGTGCCAGACAAACCACAGTGAGGAGACGGAGAAGAATGTACAGGCCCAGGCTCACCTACCATGGGTTACATGAGCTGGAGATAGTAGAGCGCTATAGAGTGGACAGAGACCTCCTGCAGCAAATAGTGGAGCTGTGCAGGCCACGCCTCACACACAGAACCAACAGAGGGGAACTCATCCCAGTGGAAACCAAGGTATGTGTTGGCCTAAGAATACTAGCAACAGGTACCTTCCAGAGACCAACTGGTGATATGATGGGGATATCACAGGCATCAGCCTCCAGGGTACTGCACCAGTTCCTGGATGCCATGTCAGCACATGTCAGTGATCATGTATATTTCCCCAATGCCCGTGAGGTATTGGCCAGCAATATGCGTCTCTTCCAGCAAATAGCAGAATACCCTGAGGTAGTGGGTGCAATAGACTGCACGCATATACGCATCAAAGCACCAGCCGGTGAGCGGGGTAGGGCATACATCAACCGCAAGGGCTTCCCCTCCATCAACTGCCAGGTCATGTGTGTGATGCCCAGGGCATAATAATGAATGTGTGTGCTGGCTATCATGGGAGCTACGATGATTCCCACATCTGACATTTGACGCATCTGTACCAGACATTTGCCAATGGGGACATCCTGCACAGACACCTAGTGGGGGATGCAGGTTATGTACTGGAGCCGTGTCTGATGACACCCATCAGAAATGCACACACACCTGAACAGGAACGCCATAATGAGGCACACGCACAAACACGTAATGTAATAGAGCGTGTGTTTGGGCTGCTCAAGTCACGGTTCCCGTGTCTGGACACATCTGGTGGAGCCTTGCAGTACACACCAACTACATGTACCCAAATTGTCATGGTATGTGCTATGCTACATAATATGATCTTGCGAAAACAGCTGCAGCAGGACCAGCATAGGGCGGGCCAAACAACCCCCACCATTGCCAAGGCCATCACAGGCAGAGCGTGACTCGGAGGAGGAACAACCTGAGCCTGCCCCAGTAGGCAGAAGGAGGCGTGCCCAGTATGCCCTGGCCTTGGCAAAGAGGCAACGCATAGCACATACACTGGCTCAGTAGGAACCCTGGGAATGATACCCCCTCTGACTCACTCGGATAATAACAGGGATGCCTAAAATGACATGACCTGCTCACAAACATGTGCAGGGAGTGTAATATGTGCATCCGACAGAGGCAGCCCTGCAGCACCACCTGAGGCATGAATGCCATGTGTTAAGTAATGTACACCTGAGGACCCTGACTAACATCCTACCCTCACCAAGCATCATGCCACAATATGACAATGAGATGATCAAGTGCAATAATTGACTGAAGTATCGCAGTTAGTCAAAGGGGATCCAATGTGTGCCAGCCTGGGATGACATGCTGAGCATGACATGATGCTCCACCTGCTAGGACTGGCGTGCACCTATCAGTGCAGGCCGTATGGATACTGGCAAAGGCTGTTGTTACCCACAGTGTGCCCTGAATAGGTAAGGCTCAAAACACAAACCTATCTCCATAGGTATCAGAAGGGATAAGAATAAGATAAGGGATAAGTCGAAACAGCAAGATGCATGCAGTCTAAACTCACCCAGTATGGAGAATGTTGATATCTGTGCTGTAACAGAAAACTGAGTCAAGGCTCACAACAGCACCCTAACACTGCCAGGTAAAACCTCATACTGTGCTGTACAGCCTCAAAACATGGAACAAGCTACAAAAGGAGGGTGACTAGCAAGAATTGTCAAGGATAACCACACCCCTATGTACCACAACAAGAAGCAGCATAGACTAGCCATGGTCAAATAACAGTGGCTAAAACTGCCCCCCAGTTTATACCCTGCTACATACTACTGTCCCAACACCAAGAATTGCACCTGGCCTATGCTGGAATACATGAATATATCAAGTCCTCCAAACCACATTATATTGGGTGACTGAAAATACCCAGACATAGACTGGGAGCATTATACTAGCTCCAACAGTGTAGGACAAAAGTTCATAGAATCCATAAACCAAAATGCCCAGGAACAACGTACCACTCCCACAAGAGGGGTAAGCATACTGGATTTGATAATCAGCAATATGGGTACTAGATGGCAAGACGAGAAGTGTATTGCTCACTGGTAAAACCAGACCATAGAGTAATCACACTGGATATACAAATCCTGACCACAGACCCTGGCCAGAAAACCACAGTGGAAAACATGTGTAAAGCAATATTTGCACTCCTCCAAACTGATGTGGAATCCATTAAAGGTCCTGTGCAGGTGCAAAATATGGGCCACACCTCAGAACCTGTAATACAGCCATTCCATGAACACTACCAGGAATGCTTGGATTATGCAATCCTAAATTAAAACAAGACACAATGCCATACACGCAGGCATCTGGCATGGTGGATACCAGCCATAACCAAACCATGCAAGAGAATGAGGAAGCTACTACATGATAGAGCAAACATAAACAATGAAGTAATCACTGATCAGTAGTATGGCAATAAAATATGTCCACACATACAATCCACTAACGCCAGCCACAACAAGTTGAATCTGTGAATCCTGAGGCAATGTTACACCTGCCCCAAGTACACAGACAACCCCCAACTCTACCCAAGAAATACAAATATATGTGAGAGATGCAACCATCTATCCAAACTGGAGGCTGAGCTCCCTCAACTCAGTACTCGCAAAAACTAGTCAGGAGGAGAAGGTAACCACACACACCACAAACACAGTCCCATATAGACATATCACAACTGCAAACCAAAGACATAAACACAGAAAAACATTCCCGGAGGCACAAATTACAAACACAGCACACCAACAGAGGCCTCTAAAGTAGACACCCAATCAACAACCTCCAAACATAGCACATGCAACACATAGTACACAAAGCTGGTGTGCCAAACAGTCACAGGCCAGAAGGAGAAACAACATGCCTGATACAGTTGTAATAGGTGACTCCATAGTCAGACACACTGCTGTCCCGCACACCAGACTGAACAAGGGAAAGGGTACAGTAAGCTGCCTGTAGGCTGCCACAATATGCCACATAACAGAAGTATGCAGGTCACTCCAAAGCAAGTAGAAATATGATGCAGTCATAGTCCATACCGGTGTGAATGACCTGAGATGTACCTCCCTAGACTACATGAAAAGAGACATAGATGAGCTCTCTGATTATGTAGTCCAGGCCGGTATGACACTCACCATTTGCAGCATCCTACCCTTACCAAGAATAATGCCACAGTACAAACACGGAATGATCAGTCATAGCAAGTGGCACACTTACTGGTGTCATTCCAAGGGGATCCAGTGTCTGTCTGCTTGGGATGTCATGCTTGACAAGCCACGCAGCTGTTCCTGGGATGGCTTGCACCTGTTACCCCAGGGCGTCTGGATATTGGATAAGGCCTTTGCCACCTCCATAGAGCCTTTTGTAGGCAAGGCTGAAAAGACTAACCCACCACCCTAGAAAACATAAGTGTAAAGAAACATAAGGGTAATGCTGACCAATGCCAGATGTGTAAACCCCAATATGCATGCTCCCAAGGCCATCCCCAGTATGGAGCACATCGATGTCTGTGCAGTGACAGAAACCTGCTGCAAGCCTCCAGACAGCACACCAGCACTACCAGGTTATACCACATATCATGTGTCATGGCCCCAAAACCTGGAACAAAACATAAAAGGAGGGTGAGTATCCATATTCAGCACAGACACCCATATGTCCAGGTAACTGACAATGAATGCACAAGGCATTGGAGTCCACCCATGTGCAACTAACTGTAGACAAGACTGCTGTACAGTCTGTAGCATGCTACAGACCACACTCTCACACACAGGAACCCCACCCAGCCGTCCTGAAGACACTGGACAGTATGAATGTCACACCAAATACCAAACAAGGTACCACAAATTACCACATAGGTGGTAAACCATTATGTATGGAAGGAGTAATCAGGGACCTAGGGACACAAGTGGACAGTAACCTGTTATGTGACACTCACATTGCCAATGTGGCTAGGAAGACTGTCTACATTGGACACCGTATCATGAAAGGATTCACATCTACGTCAACAGAGGTCATTGTGCCCCTATAGTTTTCTCTTATCACACCCATAATCTAGTACAATGCCTCATATGGGATGCACCTTACCTGACACCTGCAGCAGTTAGAAAGACCTCAAAGGTACCTCACCAAGAGGATAAAGGGTCTCAAATATATGTCGTATGCTGCCTGGCTGTAGACACCCCAGCTGAATGCAGTCACATACTGCCTACACAGAGGCATTGCATGCCTGTTGTACAAGGCCATGCCCAACACAGGAGTAATGGACATGCTCTACCCCAGAAAACTCAAAGCCATCAGAGCTGTGAGAGTGAGAGATATAAACCTCAACAAATAATGAAATAGGATGTGCTGGACGGACAGATACATAATCCAGAGGCTCCCCACACCCTGGACCAGAATCCCACTCCATGTTAGGCAGAGCCCCTCACTGACACTCTTCAACAGGAATCTTGCCAAGTGGATGGATGATTGTAGAGTTACACTGTGGGTCTTCACTGTGTCATGTCCAGACAGAGGCACAGCAAAGCAAATCATAAACGGCCATAATGTTCACATAGCAAGGGGTGGCAAAAGCCACACACACTCTAGCTAGGCTAACAAATGCCCTAGGGTGGATAGCCTAGTATGAGCCTATGAACCTATGAAGATACAAATTGTACAGGACACTAAGGATAATCCCAAGGCTTTCACAACTGATGGTAGGAACCGTGTTGGGAATTCACAGATATGCTCTGAATCACACAAATATCACAAACAACATACCAAACACACACACATATTGCCAACATACATCCTGACAGGTGCAGTACAAACCCAACTCCCCCAGAATGCAGAATATCTATCCCAGCAGACTGCTGGCCCCCTGACATTGCAGATGCTGAGGTAACAGCCAGCATCTACAAAGCAAAACACACAGCAGCAATGGTATGAGATGGTGTCCTGGGCTGAGTCCAACATGGACTCCAAGAAGAATGGAATGCCAAATCACACTACTGCTCAATGTCAGCCTTACCACAGGATATGTACCCAAAGAGCAGTGTACAACAACAGTGGTCCTTCTCAACAAAGGTGTTGCCTGAATGGATACTGAAAACTACCACCCCAGAATCCTGAGAAGCTCGGTCTGCACAGCTATGGAAAGGATCAGCATGTACCGCAGACATAAAGATATTGGGGACCTACTGACACCAGACCCTACCCAGTGTGGCTTTCTTAAGTGCAGATCCTGCCCCTAAACATGTTTGACTCAATTGAAACATTCATTAAGGTCATTGATGAGGGCAATGTGGTCCACACAGCATAGCTGGACCTTGCAAAGGCTTCTATACAATACCCTACGTGTTCATTATAGATAAGCTCACCAGCTTAAATATAAACCCTATGTCAGTAGAGGGGTTGCAAACCAGACCAAGGACAGAACAGACATGGTCAGACATGCTGCAGCCATGTCAGACTACAAACCAGATATAACTGGCATCCCACAAGGCTTGGTCCTGGAATCTCCCTCGTCTGGTATATATGTCCCATAGGTACAGGCAAACATATAAGGACTGTGTCTGAACATGTTTGCAGAGGACTACAAACTGCTCACCATATATGATCCACCAGTTGACACAAGCATCCCACAAAAGGGCCACATACAAACAGACAACTGGTGCCATAGCCATGTCAGCAAGCTAATTGCAGAAAAGTGTATAGTCAACCCCCGTGGATATACAGTAAGTGCCCACCAATTACCACATAGGTGTTAACCCATTACGTAGTTAACATGTAATGAGAGACCTGGGGACACAAGGTGATAGATATCCTGCATTGGACAAACATGTGCTGTAGTGTTTACAGAAACATACCATATACCCACCTAATCATGAAGGTTGTCAGATCTAGATAAGGGAGGTCATTGTGGCTCTGCAGTCATCCTTCATCAGCGTTACAATTGACTACAATAGCCCCTGTGGGATGTACCTCAGCAGACACCTCCATCAACCGTAAAGTCCCCAACAGTACCTCACCAGGAGTATCAAAGAGCTTGCACAGATGCCATGTGTTGCTTGTGTTGCTGGTATCAATAAACATGCTGCACCTTGTACAATCTGAATGGCAGTGAGCTATGCACATGAGAGATCTGAACCTCAGCACTGACTTACATAGGACAAGCTGTACTGCATGATCCATAACACAGAAGCCACCCCCACCCATGAGTGAACTCCCAGTACTGGCTACCCATAGAGTCACTTATCGATTTTCCTCAATAGGAATCTTGATGAGTGGATGGGAGATGGTAGCTTTATCCTGGGTATCACTGTCATGTCACAGGTAGACAGAGGCACAGTATACTAACCATGACATATGTCATGGCAAACTCCACTTACAATGTGTGTGTCGAAGGACAAACACACTCTCCAACTAGCATTAGACATGGACTAGGGCACATCGCTAGTGTTTGCAAATGTACACCTATGTTGTGGAATACACTACCAATGTTGGACAAGCCTGGTTTAAGTAGTTCATATCTGAACAGAATGCAACATGGTCAGATGTACACAACTGGCCCCTAACCAGGCTGTTGTGCTCACTATCGAGATGTAAAGCAGTGATAGCACTAAAGCCCAGGATACTGTCCACCACAGTCAAAGTACTGAACCAGTACACTATACAGTACTACAGTGTTAGGTCAGTGTGAAAGGATGTTGACAACTGTATGCAAAGTATCCCATGCAAACACTGCAGGCACAGTATAATCCTGTTGTGTTCACACACAAAGCAGTTGTACAGTAACTACACAACATGACACACAACACACAACCATAAGCGGGTGATATTTGTTGAAGTTCACACTCATCCACAAATGTGGTGGGCTGCAGAGTTCAACATATGGAATGCTCACACTGGGCATGCTCACACACTTTGATAAATGAGACATATGTCAGACAACATGCCATGGGAAGGCTGAACTGGGCATGCTCACACACTTAGGCCAAATCTCAGTTTAGCAGTTGGCCACACATATCTGGTATTTTTACGTGTTATTTCAGGAACCAACCACATTACAGCAGTCTGCCCAGTGCACACAGTTAAATGACTACAGAGACATACGTGATATAGTGGATCCCACCCATATGCAAACATCTTCCACAGATGCACAAGTTGTTCATACAAACAGGGAATGCTACGGCAATAAAGACGTGCAAACAGTCTATCAGCAACAAATAATGTGCATTTGACAATTAAACATATGGGTGTAGAGGTCAACACTAGGCTGTTTGCCCTAGGGAATGACAGCTTAGCCAGAGTGTGCTTGGCGTCTGCCTCCCCACAGGATGCACATTCCCCTTTCTAAACACCAATGATGTCAGCACCCTATAAGTACAGGAGGAGAAAAGAAACCTGCCAGTAATGCGAATAGCACGCTCCGCTAATGCGTCTGTTTCAAATGTCATAACATAGTTAGGTAGGGGTTTGAATCCTGCAAATGCTCAGTGTGTGTGTGTGAGTGGGGTTGGTGTGTGTGCAAGTCTGTGGGAGAGAAATGTCCCTTTTGGCAACTGGGAAAACACACTACAGGATGCACATTCCCCTTTCTAAACACCGATGATGTCAGCACCCTGTAAGTACAGCAGGAGAAAAGAAACCTCCCAGTAATGCGAATAGCACACTCCGCTAATGCGTCTGTCTCAAGTGTCATAACATAGTTAGGGAGGGGTTTGAATCCTGCAAATGCTCAGTGTGTGTGGGTGTGTGAGTGGGGTTGGTGTGTGTGCAAGTTTGTGGGAAAGGAATGTCCATTTTGGCAACTGGGAAAACACACTACAGGATGCACATTCCCCTTTCTAAACACAGATGATGTCAGCACTCTATAAGTATAGCAGGAGGAGGGAAACCTCCCAGTAATGCGAATAGCGTGATCTGTTAATGCGTCCGTCTCAAGTGTCATAACATAGTTAAGTAGGGGTTTGAATCTTGCAAGTGTGTGTGTTTGGCTGTGGGGGGTTAGTGTGTGTGTGAGGGAAATGTCCCTTTTGGCAACGAGGAGAACAGACTACAGGATGCACATTCCCCTTTCTAAACACTGATGATGTCAGCACTCTATAAGTATAGCAGGAGAAGGGAAACCTCCCAGTCATGTGAATAGCGCACTCCGCTAATGCGTCCGTCTCAAGTGTCATAACATAGTTTGTTAAGGGTTTGAATCCTGCAAGTATGTGTGTTTGGCTGAAGGGGTTAGTGTGTGTGAGGGAAATGTCCCTTTTGGCAACTAGGAGAACAGACTACAGGATGCACATTTCCCTTTCTAAACACTGATGATGTCAGCACTCTATAAGTACAGCAACAGAAGGGAAACATCCCACTAATGCAAATAACACCCTCTGCTAATGCTTCCGTCTCGAGTGTCATAACATAGTCAGATAGAGGTTTGAATCCTGCAAATGGCAAGTGTGTGTTTTTGGCTGAGGGGGGTTAGTGTGTGTGAGGGAAATGTCCCTTTTGGCAACTAGGAGAACAGACTACAGGATGCACATTTCCCTTTCTAAACACTGATGATGTCAGCACCCTATAAGTAAAGCAAGAGAAGGAAAACCTCTCAGTAATGCGAATAGCACACTCTGCTAATGCATCCATCTCGAGTGTCATAACATAGTCAGATAGAGGTTTGAATCCTGCAAATGACGAGAGTGTGTGTTTTTGGCTGAGGGGGATTAGTGTGTGTGAGGGAAATGTCCCTTTTGGCAACTAGGAGAACAGACTACAGGATGCACATTCCCCTTTCTAAACACTGATGATGTCAGCACCCTACAAGTACAGCAGGAGAAGGTATGTGGCATGGACAATGACTGAGTCATATTTGTCCATGCGTCTGACCAACCTGCATGCTTGTGTTATGTGGTGGACCATAGTGCCCCACAGGCATATCACTGTGACCTTCACCTTGTCCAGCCTGGTGAGCGTGACCATACTGTATAGGACAATAACGGTTGCTAACACAACTGTGGCAGGTGTGTTGTCTAGCCGTACAGGCTGTGAGTGGCACACAGGATTTGTGTGATGTGTTCAGGCGTATGCCTGTGTGCCAGCTGCAGAGGTGTGTGCAGCTCAGGCAGGATGCTATTCTAAGGCTCCATGAATGGCCCAGTGTGTTCACATGCTTGTATTGCTGTCATTGTAGGTCTACATCAGACTGGTACTGTAGTCACTGTAGTATTGCATGCCACCTGACAGGTTATGCCAGTACTGGGTTAAGAGTGCTTAGTCCCCAGTTAGGCTATGTGGTTCCATCTCATACATGTGTTGTACGTCCATGTGTAGGGGAGAGGGTTGACTGTGTACATGTGGCAGCTGTGACATTGCCACATGACCCACATATTCCACAACTGTAGCATAGAGGTGACTGACAACTGACCTTTGAACATGCTACCATAGCATTGTGATTGCCATGGTGATTAACAGCACATAGGGCTAATGGGGAACAAGGTACATAGGTTCATAGGTTCATAGCATCATACTAGGCAATCTGCCCTAGGGCATTTAAGAACCTAGCCAGAATGTGTTTGGCTGTCGCCATCCAATGTAAATATATCTTGCCATGCCCTTTTGCCGTGGTTAGTATACTGTGCCTCTGTCAAACAGTGACACAGAAGTGATACCCGGGGTAAACCTACAATGTCCCATCCACTCATCAAGATTCCTCTTGAAGAGAGTCAGTGAGGGACTCTTCCTAACCTGGACTGGGATTTTATTCCAGAGTGAAGTGAGCCTCTGGGTTATGAATCTGTCCCTCCAGCATGTCCTATTTATTTCAGTGCTGAGGCTCAGGTCTCTCAAGCGTGTATCCCGATGGGATTTGGATATTCTCAGGTACAGCATGCCCATTAATTCCGGGTTCGACATGGTGTTGTATGTTAGGCACAGATCGCCTCTGAACAGGCGGTATGCCACTGAGTAGAGCTGGGGTTTATTTAACCGGTCAGCATATGGCATCTGTTTGAGCCCTTTGATCCTCTTGGTGAGGTACTTGTGGGGTCTTTCCAGTTGCTGCAGGTGTCTGGTAAGGTACATCCCGACAGGGGGATTGTACTCAATTATGGGCCTGATGAGGGATGAGTAAAGAGGCACGATGTCCTCCCCTGATGTAGATGTGAATCCCTTCATGATGGGGTGGGCTATATACAATGTCTTTCTAACCACTTTGGCCACGTGGTTCTCAAATGAGAGATTGCTATCAACTTGGGTCCCCAGGTCCCTAATGACTTCTTCTGTACATAATGGAGTACCACCTATGTGGTACTTTGTGGGCACTTTGTTTTTGCCAAAGGGGATGACTATACACACTCTTGCATTCAGCTGGAGGCCATGGCTCTGGCACAAGTTGTCTGTTTCTATGATGCCCCTTTGGAAGATGCTTGTGTCAGCTGGAGAGTCGATTATGGTGGCCAGTTCGCAGTCATCTGCATATTTGGTCAGCCACAGTCCTTCCGTGTTGGCCTGTACCTCCGATAAATATATACCAAACAAGAGAAGTCGCAGGACTGAGCCTTGTGGGACACAACTCGTAACTGGTTTGGAGTCTGGCATGGCTCCAGCAATTCTAACCATGTGGGTTCTGTCCTTGAGCCAGTGTGCAATCCATCTAGTGACATAGGGACTTATATTTAAGCTGGTGAGCTTCTCTAGAATGCCCGAGTGGGGTATTGTTTTGAAGGCTTTTGCGAGGTCCAGGTAGGCTGTGTGAACCACCTTCCCCTCGTCAATGGCCTTGGTGACTGTTTCAAAGAAATCAACCAGGTTTGAGAGGCAGGATCTGCCCTTATCAAAGCCAAACCTGGTATGAACCAGTGTCTGTAGGTCCACAATATCTATATCTATGTGGTCCATGATGATCCATTCCATAGCTCTGCAGACCAAGCTAGTGTGGCTTATGGGGTGATAGTGTCCAGGATCCATTGAGGCACCACCTTTCTGTAGCGGGACCACTGTTGCTGTACGCCACACTTTGGACACATATCCTGTAGTAAGGCTTGGATTGAACAGTAGGTTTATGTTTGGTAGTAGCACGTCTTGGTGGTCGTGTAGGACACAGCCCGGGACACTGTCTCATCCCATTGATGCAGTGTGCATTGCTTTGGAGAGGGCGGCTCTTACCTGAGCATCTGAGATGTCAGGGGGGCAGCACTCTGCTGGGATACATATTTGCCCTTTCAGTGTGGAGGGGGGTGAGAAGTTTGCACTGAACCTGTCAGCTAGAATGTTGGCAATGTCTGTGGGTTTGGTGTTTCTATTGACATTATGGACTACCTCTGAGCATATCTGGGAATTACCATCCAGGTTCCTAACATAACTAAAGAAAACCTTGTGATTATCCTTAGTGTCCTGTGCAATTTCTGTCGAAGCTGGCCTTAGACAATCTTATGAGTGCCTGTAGTTATTTGCTAATACTGATCAGTGATGCCTTCCCTATTTGTGAATTTGCTGTATCATTTGGTAACTTCCTCCTTCTATTGTGTAGTTTGTTTATGGCTGGGGTGCACCAGACAGGACGTCTGCCTTTGGAGGATTGGGTCTTGGTTTTATTTGGGATCACATGATCCATGCATTCCTGAAGGCGTCCATAGAATGCGTTTATAGAGAAACCTGCAGTCTGGTCTGTAGTTTCCACAGGCCCGGGGGCTTTGAAGGTTCCCACCTCAGTTTTGAGGAGTGTGAATTTGCTTTAGAAAAGTTGTTCACTGTGGTGTTCTGGGCAGGCAGTGGGGTCGGGATGTGTATATCCAGTGAGATCAGTTTATGGTCCGATCTTACCAGTGAGGGATACACTTCTGGTCTGGAGCATAGAGTCCCCATGTTGGTGATGATCAGGTCCAGTATGTTTCCCCTTCTTGTGGGAGTGGTAACAAGTAGTTCCATAGCATTTGAGCTCATATAATCTAAGAATCTTTGGCCTAGGGTGTTGGAGCTAAAGTCATGCTCCCAGTCCATGTTTGGGTAGTTGACGCCGCACAATATAATGGTGTTTGGAGAGACCTTCATATTTCCACTGTTCACAGGACGGCTGAGTGCAGTTCTTGGGTGTGGGAGGGTGGTCTGTAGCAGGCTATAACGTGGAAGGCAATCTCAGCCATTGTTAGTTGCACATGGATAGCCTCTGATGCTTGGTGCTTTGCCACCAACCTGGAGGTGTGGGTATCTTTGATGAATATCAATATTCCCCCTCCATTTGTGGTTCGTTCCACGTTTTGGGGCTGAAAAGCATGGTATGAGGTTAAACCTGGTAGTGCTGGTGTGCTCTCAGTAGCCCTGAACCAGGCATCTGTTACTGCACGGATATCGATGTTCTCCATGCCAAAGAGAGTTTCGGGTGCATGCATCTGGAGGTTTAGACTTCTGGCGTTGGGTAGCATTACTCTTAGTTTCTTATCCCTTGTGATACCTATGAAGGTGGGTTTGTCATTTGAGCCTTGCCTAACATAGGCACTATGGGGGTAGCAAGAGCCTTTGCCAATATCTGAAAGCCCAGGGGTGACAGGTGCAGGCCGTCCCTAGCAAAGCAGGTAGTTCAACAGAAGATGAATATGTGAAGGTGTAGTGCCTGTGATTAGTTAGCAGTAGCATATATGATTGCTCACGTGGACACATGCCAGGTAAGTCATATGCACTGTGTCACAGGCAATGTACATGTGAACAGGACAAACAGTGACATCCTGTCAAGTGAGACATGGACATACATATAGTAAGCTATGCAGATGGCACTAGGAGTCCACAGAAGCTCTATAACTATGCATTGCAGGTGTGATCAGTATTCCAGGGTAATTGCAAGCAAACATTCATACAAACAAAGCTACAGTAAACAGGGCTGCATGAAGTCCATTGTACAACAAACAAGCTGTACCACTTCCAGTAGGTAACACTGCAAATATGCAGGCACTATGCACATGTACATGGAAATACACGGGTCAGATGGCTAGGGTCCAGTCTCAGCACACACAAGTGTACAGACCATGTACTGTCAGGATGTACAATAACTGGATGGAAATCCATGTGCTCATACCTGCAGTAATGCACATGTCAAATAACAGACACTGAGCCTTCACTCAGTGGTTCCATACTTAGTAGGATGTATGCTACCTGGCCTGCCACCACAGTATCCCTGACATATATGGGGACTCTCCCTCCTGTGACAGTTAGTTTTGTGTGTTGGGGCTGTCTAGCATGGTATGAGATGTGAACTTGCAGTGCTAGGGTGCTCCTGTGTGTCCTGTACCAGTCGTGTAGTACTGCACACATATCAACATCCTCAAACATCTGCATTGCAGAGTCCAGTGTGGGCAACATGCCACTTGCAGTTTACATGTCCATCATTGCGTATTACTATATTCATTACCTTATCCCCTGTGCTACCTATGTATGTAGCCTTCTGTTGACATCATTACCACCAGTATGCCAACATGTGCAGATGATACACTATGGTACTTACCATGGGTGTAGACAACAGTACATGACAATCACACACTTACTGCATCAGGCATGCTGTGATATACCCACAATTAATTCAGCACACAGTACTGTTAACAACATGATACTATTACGACACATCTATGTGGTCACCCTGTGCATCAGCAACATGTTAACCTGTACCTGCACAGTTGTTACAGATTGCAGGAGGTGGCACAGTTTCATCATATGCACAGGGTGTGAACTTGGTATGCCTGAGTCAGCCACCGATACCACCGATTGACATGTATGTGTATGTGTGTTGGTGAGGGACAGCAGTAGAAGGTGGGGCAATGTTGATGCAGTGTGTGCGTGTATGCGGTAGCCCTAGGTGTTGTCAATTTGCATGTGTGTATGGATGCACACAGTTTCACCTCATGGCCACCATATATTTGTGTTTGTGGACAGCCACAGACTGTACCTGCCAGGTCATACAGATCAGTGTCTCTGGCCATGGACACGGTACCTGTGCCTTGCAGGGGTGCTACGGACCGTATCCGGTACCAACCCAGACTGGGTACTGTCATCAGAAGCAGGTGTTCATTGACTGGACACAGATCCCTGTCGGGCCTGGCCTGAGCCACGTGCACGTGGTCTCCTGGGGTGGTCTGATGACAGCACAGACCCAGCATTGCTGGGGCTGCTGCTGGCACTATGGGGGCAGCCGCGGCCCTGTTGTCATCCGCGACGACTGCCAGCTGCTGCTGTTGCTGGCATACGGCCACGTTGACGCCTCAACTGCCCACCATCGCCCTGGCTCATGGACATGTAGTTGTGGAACCGGTCTAATATATCCCCACAACGTCTGTCTATGGCATCGGTGAAATCACAGATGGCAGCCGCAATGTCACGCATACTGTCAGCCATGGCTGTGCGACATGTCAGCTCCCTCAGACCCTATCTGGTGTACTGTTCCATATGTGACTGTGCCTGCATGACAGCCCGAAACATAGCTGAGGTTGTAAGACCTCTGTGGGCACCTCTGACAGGGGCAGTACACACACAGATGCTCCCACGAGAACCCCTGGACATCTGTCTGTGTGGTACCATCTATGGGGCATGCCCATGGCTGCTGTGTGGGGAGGCATGTGCCACAGATACCACATTACCCTGGTCAATGCCCACTGTATGCTGTCCATCACCTAGGGACATTGGTGACAAAGGGTGTATTGGCAGGATAACTGTGCACATTGATGAGGTCGACAGCTGTGTACTGTCAATCAGCTGACCAATGGCGGACCCTGGCATACCTTCCTGTGCCATTACACAGATGTCATCATTATCAGTACCCATGGCACCTGATTCAGGTTCCCTGCTACATGATACCAGAGCAGCACCAGAACCTGTGGGAGGGAAACAGGAAACACAGTTTACAATGTCTACACATTACCAGTGATGCACACATGCGCACATGCACACATGCACACATGCACAGGTGCACACATGCACACATGCACAAGTGCACACATGCACACAGGCACACATGCACAGGTGCACACATGCACACATGCACACATGCACAGGTGCACACATGCACACATGCACACATGCACAGGTGCACACATGCACACATGTGCACATGCACACATGCACAGGTGCACACATGCACACATGCACACATGCACAGGTGCACACATGCACACATGCACAGGTGCACACATGCACACATGCACACAGGTGCACACATGCACAGGTGCACACGCACATGCACAGGTGCACACATGCACACATGCGCACATGCACAGGTGCACACATGCACACATGCACACATGCACACAGTTTCACACAATTGTACAGTACTCAGTATGCGTGATATCAACACACAGACACAGACACACCTACATGCATACAAAGAGCACTACTAAGTGAGCCAAATATTACTATTACTATCAAGACTATTACAGGAATTGTTAATACACACTCACCAGCATGGATAGGATGCATTGCTGTTACACCAGGGGGACCTGCAGACGTGAAGAAACTAATGTCAGTGGGCACAACTGTGCCATTGTTACTGAGTATGATACAGGTCAGTAGTACAACAGTCGCCTTTCACAGGTCAGCTGCTAATATTGAGGATATCACACTTGCACATTAAATACTATGGTGACAGCTGCAAACCAAGGACATACCTCACACATGCATTAACTACCAGTGTACACAACAGTCAACTATACATATGGCATATTACCTGCACGTTCACTGTCTTGCTGCTGTGTGGCTCCAGCCTCCATCATAATGCATGTCTGCTGCTGTTGTTGTTGCTGGCGGACTGGAGCCACTACACTCATGAGTAGCCCCTCCAGTCTGGTGAGTGGGGGATGTGTAGCCACCCCACCACCTGTGGCGACCTGTTGCCTCTGGATATCCGACGCACGCTGATGGACATGTCTGATTAAATCACTGCAGTGATGTCATACCTGCTCATATGTCCTATTATGCGTCCCTATGTCATTTACCCGACGGACCAGGTCTTGCCACAGTGCAGCCCTCTCCTGCTGATTCTGGCTGGTGCAGGAAAAGAGTATTGCATAATCCCGCAATAGGCTCTGCTGTATCTCCTCATCCTCAGCTGTGGAGTAAGTGGGATTCCGCGGGTGAGCCATGTACCTGAGAAAGAAAATAACCTGATATCGGCAATATATGTCAGCAGAATTTGGCACACATACTACACATGCTACTCAACTGTTATGATACAACATATCTCACATATATAGCATCTGTCTGTCTATTGGTGGATACACATGTAAATGGCCAGGTATCAGTGCTCAGCCAGCAACTGTGCAACAGTACCTGGCACACTCCATACGACATACTACCAAACCCCAGCTGTCAGAACACTGATTCAGGTCAAGAGCACCTCCTCACTCTGGGGGTTTGTATCTAGGTACTGTATGGCCTACATCATCAACTACTGTGAGCTGACCACACACTGATTGCCCTGGATATACATATCCCACCTCCACCACCAGCACAAACGACTGTAGTGAATAACATTACAGATGCAAACTTTACAGTTTGTAACAGTGACATGGTATCCTTTCAACCCACTGGGCCAGTGGCAGATACAACCCACAATGCTGACCCCTACACAATTGCTTTCTACAGACATCTCAGAGAATGCATGGATCATGCAATCCCATATATGACCAAGACACTCTCCACAAAGGGACAGCATCCTGTCTGGTGGACCCCAGCCATAGACGGATTATATTACAGAAGATGGAAGCTACTGCAAGACAGAGCATAATTCCACAAAGGGAGGGCATGTCTGAGCAGCACTAGTAAGGATCTATTTTCCATCATACAAACATCCGTGGGCAACTTTGAGAGGGAAATCAAGAGGGGCACTACAGATAACCAGAAGGCCTTCTTCAGTTATGTTAGCAACCTGGTCAGAATCCATCATCTATGCCCATAGTTAGTACACAACAACAAATATTTCACTGACACCACAGATATTGACAACATTGTGGCAGGCAGGTTCAGTGCAGGTGTCACCCCGCCCTCTCCCCCAAAATAAGACATAGTTATCCCAGCTGACTGTAACCTCCCTGTCATCACAGATGTCCAGGTGAGAGCCACTCTCAGGAAAGTAGAATACACAACATGAATGGGACCTGATGGTATCCCCAGTTGCATGCTACATAAACTCTGACAGGAGCTAAACAAACATATAGAAGTGCTATGTAACACTAGCCTGACTACAGGATATGTACCTGTACACTGGCACACAGCAGCAGTGGTTCCACTCCACAAAGAAGGCACCTCAACATACAAATACAATACAACACAATACATTACATTACAATACAATACTATACAATATGCTATTGCCCCTGGGACTACAGCAGCATACTGTTCTGCTACCCTGACCATTGTGACACATGTGGTGTGATGGCACCTGCTGCTGTCACACAGTTACACAGGGTGACTCATATGGCATATTACCTATCTGACTAACATTCAGCAGGGGTATGTGTGACATGTACTCATGGGGAGTCTTGCTTCTTAACACTGTGTGGTTTATTGCAGGGTATATCTTATCTGTGGGTAGGAACTTTTACCTCCACATGTGCTCTCTATTGCAGTGGCATGGACAACACATAGCAGTCATTTAGGTTGTGGATGGTGTGAGGTGTTACTATGGTTGTTGGACATCTGTCATGGGTGTGACTTACGTCTGTAAATCCGGGAGTGGTAACCTCTATGTGGGTAGTATATGTGTACTCTGTGGTGTTGTCAGTCACTGTGCATTGGTAATGTGTTTGAGTGCATTGTCACAGTGTTGTACATGTCACTGTGTCCTTCTCCATATCTGTAGCTGTCATGTGAGGTCCATACCATGGCATCCATTATGTGGTGTTGAGGGGTAGACCTACCTACATGTCCATAGCTGACACACCATGTCCGCTGACACATACCATGTGCAGGTATTCCAGGGATAGTGTGCCACTGTGAATATCATTGGGGCCACTACTGTACACATTTATGACCTTGTTCACCCCTGACACATGCAGTGGTGGGCAGCCAATCACATATCTGGTGGTTACTGGTGTAGGTGATTTGAAATGTGGTATGGTACTCCGGTTTTGACACTGGTGTTCACTCCATGCCTTTGTCACCAGGCACCTGTTGCAATACATCTGTACACATGTGCCTCACTCAGAATTTATATACATCTCTCTCTCTCTCTCTATATATATATATATATATATATATATATGTATATAGATATATCTATATGTGTATAGATATATATATCTATATATATATATATATATATATATATATATATATATATATAGATATATATAGATATATATATATATATTATATATATATATATATATATATATATATGTCTGTATACATATACACATATATATATTGATGTACATATATTGCTATAGATGTGGAGAGGGGGGGACACAGAGGGGGTGAGAGTGACAGAGGGGGTGGGACAGGGTGTGTTGAAGGTCGTCATATACAGTCATACCTGTAGATAGTCAGATCAGTCTGTCTATGTATATGTATCTACATATATCTATATCTGTATGTGTGCATTACATATATATGTTTGTACATATTCTATCTATCTACATCTGTCTATGTATTCCTACATCTCTCTCTATGTATGTATACATATATGCATATCATAGATATATATATATATATATATATATATATATATATATATATATATATATATATATATATACATACATACATATGTTGACATATATACGTATCCATATGATAGACAGGTATATCAACATGTTTGTCTACCATACTGTATACACACACTAACATACTGCTAAACATACATAACTGTGAAACCTACTTTGTACATTGCACTACAACCTACAATCAACCAACATTGATATGTGCACATAGATGCTCTCACATACAAATGTATGTACAGCCTTCACTGATAGTTGCTGTATGTTCCCTGCTCTTTACACATCTTCATATACATATGGATACAGACCAATGACACATATGGAGGGTTCACAGTATACAGACCTTTATAGTATTACTTTACATTACCTGTGTTTGTCACAGCTGCTTGTGTTGCCGTCTGGTTCTCTGTCCTGCTGCTCCACTTCCCAGTTGTCAGCTTTCAGGTGGCTGTTGCTGAACAATTTGTTTGTGTCTGCTTAATTGCAATTTTCTCTGTCTCTGCCTCTCTCTCTCTGTTTGTCTGTCTCTCACGTCCTTCGCAGGGTGCAATGAAAGTATTGCATGTGTGGACTGGGAGTACAGCATACTTTTGTAGGTATCTGCATATGCCCATGTGATGGCCTCTGCACCAATTGTTAGCAAGCATTTGCTAATTGCATGCAGCCAGTTGTGTACTGATTGCAGTTCTCACTGTGATTTCAGAACAGTGCTATAAAAAGGTATGTGAGATAGGCATAGCCCTTTCAGATTTTAAGGGCAGGGACCATGCTGTTATGCTGTGGACAATGTTCTGTGAGTGTAAATGTTGGTATCTCTCTCATATTTCCAGCTGCGTTGTAGATTAACATTCCTCCATTCATTTCTCCAGTTTCCTGTACTAACTGTGTATGTACACTGACACCTACAACTACTACTACTGTTAATGTGTGTGTGTGTGTGTGTGTGCTTTCCTTTCACTTTTGCTTGCACTTTGTTGCTAAGGCTTCAATATTTGCCCTTTACAGTCACTACTTGTATGCCTGCTAGGTGTCCTGACTGTAGTGTGCTGCTGTAGCTTTCCTATTTTCCATGTACATTCACACCTTGGAATGCTTGTTATATCTGCTAGGGTGTTACAGCATGCAGTGTGGTCTGGCCATGGTGTGGGCCTTGACATCTATTAGGGTATTTGAGTATGCTGCTGAGCAGGCCCCAGAGCCTTTCAGGTTCATCTGTTATCTGCCTCATGGAATGGTACATATCAGTGGGGTACACCCGTTAAATTGTCTGGTATGCTGCGGTTGTGACTGTGGGTTAGCATGAGCATATGTATTACTACACTTTTTCTGCCATGCAAGTGGTGAATACTTTCAGGACTACATAGTTACCATTGCATGTGTTACACCTTTCTGCCTACTGTTTGTACATTTCACATGGAGTCTGTGGGGCATCCCTGTAAGTCATTCACTGTTGCTATGTCTAGGCTCTTAACTATTCAAATATGGTGGTGTCAGAACTGTCATGTGTACAGATATTTGCAGGTTGTCCACATTTCTGCCTCATATTTTGGTCAATATCTCATGCACAGCTTTTTCTGGCAAATCACTCTGGGCTCAAGTCAGAATATAGTGACAAACATTAAAGTTTCAGACTTTATACCCTTCCCAACATCCCACAAAATGCAGACCCTGTTACTCTCTGAACTGTCTGCGTTTGTTGTAACATTATTTGTAATGTGTCCCTGGTTTTTGGGCCTTTGCTCCACAAATTTTATTACTTGGTCCAGACGTGTTCCTGTAAGAGGTTGTGGGGTATGGGGAGTGATTATCCTGCTGTGAGTATGTGTGTGGCTTGCAAGGTGCTATAGTGACATTATTACCTACTAGCTACCAACTAGCATGGCTGTTTCTGTTCACACACTACTGTGATGGAAATCCACTAGTTTTGATAGTAATTCTAAATTACATGCTTTGTGTATTACACATCTGTATTCCCTTTACATTCATTCCTACTATTACATGATATATTTATTTTAGCACAGTGTTCTTGTATAAGAGTCATGGCTTAGTGGTAAGTCATGCAGACTACTGTTTCCAAGGTCCTGGGTTCGAGACTGCCAGTGGGATTTTATTTTGCTTCTGAACTGACTACAAGACCTGTCAATCAAAGTGACTAAGGCCCTTTTAAGCAGTTGTTACTGGGTTAGCGCTGGTTTGCGCAGAGCTCACGCATGCGCACTGGCATTTAGCTCCGCGCACACAAGTGCACACCCGCGTACAACTGCTTAAACGTGCTTACTCTTGCGCACACCCGTGCTATTTTCTTTGAAAGAAATGAAAATGGGGAGACAGGAAAGTGGTGAAAAAGAGGTCACAAAGAGGGTAAGACAGTAGGGAAACAAGCTTGGGTTTTGCAGGAGGGATGTAGGTAAGGCCCATATCTGCCCATTTCTTCATCAACAACAGCTGTGCATATGTTTGTAATTTGGTGTGACATTTGATACCTTCCACCCCTGAGAGAGGTGTACGGACAACAGTAATACTTGTTGTACAGCCAATTGTAATTGATAGTTTCCATGTCTGGTAGGCATATGTGCAGAATGGGCAGCTATGTATGGGGCGTAATTTTTTTGTGGGTACAGAGTGCCCTTTTTTTTTTTTCAGGTGAGAGTGGTATGTCACGTGAAGGAAGTCGGTACAGCTGGGGAGGTAGGTTGGATAGGTAAACAGACAAGACAAACAAGACGCATACAGGGGTGGTGTATGACACGTGTGGGGGGAGTTACACAATTGATGGGGACGGAGGTTTGGGTATCCAGAGCCCATGAGCCCACAGATGGCAACAGTGGAACTGATATCCCCACCCATAGGCAGTTGCCACTGTTCCTTCACTGTCCAGGACGGGGCTGTGCTGGGGTCTGTGTAGGCCGGGCAACAGGCATGCCCGTAAGTTGTGCCACCCGTGCCTCAAGCTGGCGTAGGGGCTCGAGAACAGAGTCCCGAATCTCCCTACGCACCACAGTCCGGACGCTACGGAGGGTGAGTGGTGGTTATCCTCTGGCTACACCTGCAGAGGGGGGGCGAGCCCCATCCCCTGCAGCGCTTCCACCCGCAGGTGGCACAGGGCCACCGGAGGAGGGTCCAGACTGGGCACTAGTGCCAGGTGCACTCACCAGCTGAGGTGGGAGAGGTGGGTCCGCTGGGACCCGCCTTTCCTGTCGTTCTATGTTTTGCATTATGTCATGACAGTTTGGGTTAGTAACATACAATACCATTCACAATTAGTTGTAACAGCATGCATTAGTATTCCCATTAACCAAACACCCAGATATTCACACTATTGAACAGCAAGCATAACACATGCATAATTTGAACAGCAATACACAGTCCAACAACATGCAGGGTTGATTGATGGCAACAGGCCATCAGGTTTGGATGTATGAACCGGGCAGATGCATCAACGGACATGCAAATATTTAGGACCCATCAGGACAAATGTCCAGGGGTGTTAATTGTGATTGCACATACCATTTTCACGTGGAATGGATTATATGTGGTTATAGGGTGGGGTGAAGAAAATATTATTAACACCTTCGAATACCAATACATATGTTGTACATTTCTAATAGCTACAGATATATACACACTACTGTTCTAACTACAGTTTCCTATATGATAACTACTTCACTTTGGTGATAGGACTATTCATGCTACATCAATATACATTTTATTGTTATTCATACACGTTCATATCTGGCTTTGTTCAGCAACATCATCCTGCTACATTTGCTTTATATAACTATAGACAACTGTGGATGTTTGATATTTCAGACAATCATACTATCTGCATATTGCAGACTGAGAGCAACATATCCAGATTTTGGGATACACAATCCAGCTGCAGCAACACTTTGGACACATTTTGCAGTTTGGTTCTACTTGTCACATTCATTTCATTCTGTACTGACTGGAGTATACTTTATACAGGGGTTATTACTACTTTACTGGTGGATTCATGACTCTTTCTCACACCCTCTCACTTGTTTTCATTTTACTATTCAGGATGGTACTTACTTCTAGGCTATGATATGCACTATGATATTATAGGTGGGGCATCTTTATTTCAGAGTTTATTTCATACATTTTCACTGTTCTGTTGGGATTTCGGACTGCAACACAGTTTGTAATCAAGCAATACTTGCAAACACTTTTACACTGTTACTTGCCCATTTTCTTAGTTAGTGACTACACTGCATTCTTTTGCTAACTGTCATACTTTTATATTTCTTTACAGTTACTGGGTGTGGATTACTGACCTGCCTGGTGGCGCAACCGCACCAGTCTATCGCCATAAACTTGTCGGTTCGCAGAACTGACACCTGCAGCTGTAATATAAATGGAGTAATATTGGAATACACATCTCCATAATATCAGCTAATTTAATTTCTTAAATACATAATTAAATGTAACTTACTCAGTAGTGGGGCATTGGGCATTTGCCGGGCCTCCTGTATCCATAGGTTCAATTGGTCCTGCTTGCATCTCTTCAGGTCCGCATGGTGGTGACGGACCTGCTCACCAGTCCTTGGAATCTCTGTGGCACTGGTAAGATCATGAGCCAACCGGTCCCATGCCTCAGCCCTATATGCTCCCCACAGGACCTGGCCCTGCATGAGTTGGGCCTCATGATTGTGGACCAGGAGCCAGACCATGTATCTGGACTCCTCAATGCCCCACCTCTGTGCTCGAAAGCAACTACCCTCACCTACACCTGACATTCTGGCTGCAAGTCAGTTCTACCATCGTTTATGCTGTGTATTCCCGCCTATGGGGCTTATATATGCCGTTTTTCCCACACTTCTCTGTGATTGGCCATTTTGGAAATGTATCCACTTCACAAGACCTGCTTGGTCATGCTCCACTTTCTATTCATTCCTATATATGTGCTATTACTGCATTCCTGAGTACAGCTGTTGTAGCTTAGTGGTTCAGTACCTTGACTATGGTGCATGGTATCCTGGGTTCTACCCTGGCGACTGCTTTCTATATTTTCTGACTGTCTAGACAGGCTAGGGTGTGTGTCTGTGTAAAGGCAGTTTTGTTACAGCTTGCTCAACGTTGCCCGTCGGTTAGATTGTTGGCGCGGTGCGTAGCTCCGCGCAAATGGGGTGCACTGGTTTAAGCCTCATTTGGCTATCAGCACGCATAGTCATCTCAGCTCAGCTAGGGGCACACAGTTTGAGCGTGTGAAACCACTGCACAGCTACGGGCACTTATTTTGCACCTGTTAAACCACTGCTCACCTATAGGCAGATGCACTCACCTTGTTAAACTGTCGCTTAGCTATAGGCACATGTGGCATTTTTTTGTTGTTTTGTTACCTCACATTTCTTCAAAATTAATGGACTATTTCATTACATTTTAAATTAGATGTGATTTTATATGTGTACCTGTTTGTCAGGGACTTGTTTCATGCTTATTTTGCTAAAAATAAAAGTTGGTGTTGTGGGGGCTCAAACCATGAATGCCTGCTCTTCAGCCAACATCTCTACCGCTATGCTATCGCTTCTTGACTTACTTTGCATATTTAGTTCTTATATGCTTTCCCACTGACTGCTAACTGTAGCTACACTACGGGCACGCCCGCGCAAACGAAGCGCACTCACGGTTAAACATCTTTACAATTTAAAAAAATATATAACATGTTCATTTATATATTTTATGTTCATAGTCTGTGGGGCATGTGTTGTGTTGTGTTTATTCACATTTCCGTGGACTCTGTTGTGGGTGTTTACTTTGGGCACTGCACTTCTGGGGGCGTGTCCGCTTGCAGGGCTCGGCCTACGGACACGCCCCCTACTGTCTTACACGGACCGTGTTAGACTTAGGTGTG
>NC_056743.1:1871049716-1871050870 GCF_019279795.1 Protopterus annectens | reverse complement strand
TTGACATTGTTCTCTACTACTTGTCCCTACTCAAGAAAACAAATCCAAGGTACCATTTCAAATCCAACTGGCTATGCCCTTTGCTCTAATCCTGACTGACTTCAGTACCCAAACTCTCTTTATTAGCTCTCTCCATTACTTCCTCTACTTGTTCTACTACTTGTAGCATTCTCCTCCTGCAGCTCACCTATATCCACCTCTTAGATATTACTTTTCCTATAACATCTCTTCTCTTTACTCAATACACCTCTGATCCTGTCATCTACCCCTCCTTTTCACTCCTTAAACCTACACTTTGCTCCCTGCTGTGCAATTCTATTTCTTAAAACTGGTGCCCTGGCACAAATGTATTATCATAACTGTTAATACTATATAGTATAGACCTTTGTATGTGCTACCTCTTTCTTTCTTTTCAAAATTACTACTCCTGCTTTTGCTAATAATATGGGATTAGGAATTCTACACAGTATTTAGTATTTTAAGTATTTTACATTTCTGTAAAAATTATGTAATTTAAGAACTGTACATTTCTGTAAAAATGCTTCTGTATTGTTAATATCCTACATTCAATTAGTTCTTTGATCCTTATAAGTTGTATCTTACAGTGATGTATTTTATGTAATGTACCAGTATATAGTGGAGCTTTTCTCCTCGGGCCTCTGCTGAAAATGGACATGTATCCAGCCAGACTAGCCCGGTCAACAAATGTAAAATGTAAATAAAGAAAGCTGGTGGTGGAATGCAGAAGTCCAGAAAGTCATCAAAAGAAAGAAGGAATGCAGGAAAATGTGGGAGATAGAAAAGACAGGCCAGGCTAGGAAGGAGTACTGGTTGGCTAACAAAGAAGCTAAGAAAAGAACAGGGCATTGGAGGCACTCTACCAGCTTCTGGAAAGTGACTCAGTAGGTGGCACAAAGAAACTATATCAGGTTGTAAGACAAAAACAGAAAGATAAAGAAGATAGTCAGACATCCTCCATAAGGGATGCCTGCAACAACCTCCTCACCAGTCACCAGGACATCGAAGGCAGATGGAAGTATTTCCAGCAGTTTATGAATAAAGAAAATCCCACATAGGCCTCAGACACAGCTATGATGAGAGAAGAAGAGGACCCCCACTAAAAGATGTAAGAATAGCACTGAAGAAAATGAAGT
>NC_056743.1:1871027216-1871044716 GCF_019279795.1 Protopterus annectens | reverse complement strand
ATGCTTGGCCAAAGCACTGTATCCCTCACCCGTTCACATGCAATAAAGGTGGTTCCTAATGCGTTCTTTAAGTTACCTGTTGGTTTTACCAACATAGAATCTGTAACATGTGGTACAAGATGCCACATAAACCAGATTCTTAGTATTGCAACTAGCCCTGGTTCTGATTTCCCATATGAGACAAAGAATAGTTGGAGTTTTTTTTATTCTGTCCATATAGGACAAATATTTAATGCCTTGGATCCTCTTTGTGAGGTACTTTTGTGGCCTCTCCAGTTGTTGCAGGTGTTTAGTGAGGTACATGCTAAATGGGGCATTGTACTCAATGATTGGCCTAATGAGGGAAGTGTAGAGGGAGACAATGATCTCTTTCTTCCTGGATGCAAAACCCTTATTAATGAGATGTGCCACATAAAAGGACTTTCTGACGACAGTGGCAATGTGGTGGTCAAAAGAGAGGTTGCTGTCAACCTGTGCTCCCAGATCTCTTCTAACACCTTCTGTGTTCAGTGGACTACCATCAATGTGGTAATTCATGGGTACTGGGTTTTTCCCAAAGGGGATGATGACACATTTTTTGGCATTGAACTTAAGGCCTTGATTCTGACACCACTCATTGGTCTCAGTGAGGCCTTTCTGTAGGATGTCAACATCACTTGGGGAGTTAATAATAGCTCCCAACTTGCAATCATCTGCAATCTTTGTCAGCCAGAGTCCCTTCGTGTTGGCCTGGACTTCAGAGAAGTAGATACCAAACCAGAGAGGACCGAGGACTGAACCTGTGGGACTGCACTCATGACTGGTCGGCAGTCTGACTTGGAGTCAGCTAATTTCACACTGTGGGTTCTACCTGTGAGCCAGTGTGCAACCCACCTAGTGATATATATGGGTTGATGCCTAGCTTAGTGAGTTTTTCTGATTCCTGAGTGGGGAATGGTATCAAAGGCCTTGGCCAGATCAAGGTAGGCTGTATGAGCCACTTGCCTTCATCCACAGCTCTGGTGATTGACTCAAAGAAGTTGACCAAGTTGAGCAGGCATGACCTACCCTTCATAAAACCAAACTGTGTGGGATCTAGAGTTTGGAGATTCCCTATATTCTTGTTTATTAGGTCCATGATGATGTGTTCCATAGCTTTGCATATCAGACTTGTCAGGCTAATGGGGTGATACTTCCCAGGGTCTGTAGCCACTAGTGTTAAAATATTTAAACTGACATCTGGTTGTTTTTCATTTCAGAACTGATCATTGCATTTTCAGCTATTTAAACCATTAACCAATTGACCATTATGGCAACCTATACTAAAAGGTACACAGTTCTGGAAGAATACTCAATTTAATAACATTAATTCTGCAGAAAGAAAGAAATCCACTTGCATCAAGAGCAGCAACTAGTGATTGCTTTTATATAAAAGAATACAAGGCTCATAACTTCTAATTTTATTTTTATTTTCCTGCTTAAGTACTACAAGTTTCTTATAAATTTTTTTAACAATAATTCTACCCAAAAGAAAACAATCTATACCTGTGTTTTATAAGATCATCATTAAATTTGAACTGCATACCCATCATGCGTAGATTTGAATAACTGGCTTAGCATTGGGGAATGACCTCACTTCAGACATGTATACTAACAGCAAGGCAGTGTATTGCTACATTTATTTCCCGCATTGAGACTGCAGAAACTGTTTGCTGGCATCATTAAATCTCTTCAGGCCAACCATTCCCAGACACACTGGGATAGTTTCAAAACAAGGAGACGTCTGGAGAACTGAGCTCATTTCTTAGACATCTTATATAAAACATTGTGTTATTTTTTTGAGGAGCTTATTCACTTTGCCAGCAGTGTGTCCTTAATAGTAGTTATGTCCAAGGTAACTGAAAGAGATGATTTACAAACTAGCAAAATGCTTGAGATTTCAGTCCCCCTTTTTAGCAGTGGCTCATTTTTCAGCTCCCATGGCATTTGTTAGCATTATTAAGGCAGTTAATGCCTCCTGAAGTACTGCAGAGCTCTTCTCATAAAGTAGAATCTGAATGCATGGAATTTCTTGTGCCAAGTTTCAGTGCTTTAACCTGTAAATATTTTATGTTTGGTGATTAGCTATTGACTGGGCACTTTTAATGACATTGAGTCTAGATCTGCTCTGGAAAAAATCTAACTCCACAACCTGCATCAATTCATCTCATCCCACAATACAGTATGGACATTTCCAGGCACCTTATGGCTCATCCTTGCACTACTGCATACATAGAAATTAAATAATAATAATAATAATAATAATAATAATAAAATAATGTAACTGAATAGTGTTAAATGCATCCAAAAATAATTTCACACTCATCTAGTCTCCAGTACAGTTGAAAAGAAATAATGAAAGATGCATAAACTGTTTTTGTCAGGCTGATCTTCTTCCCTTCGATATAGTATTAGCCACTGCTGCACTGAGATCTTTCTGTTTAGACTTTCAAAAAACAAGTAATCTCCGTGGTATCCCCGAAGTCTCAAAACAACCCACTAAAGTGTAGTGGTTCCAAATACAAAACAGTGTAAGAAACTTCTCTGTGTGGAAGATTTTCAGTCCATATATCTCTAGTTAATCACCGTATATTAATCAGATCAGACAATAGTAGTAGAAGTACTGAACGCAAACTCGTCTTAAGTCAAAAGAAAACAAAACAAAATGTAATAATAAAAAATATATAATTGTACAGCATTACTAAATATTCAAAAGTAATCCAAGCAAGGCAGGCAGTCTGTTTCCAGTCGAAAATCTTTTATTAAATACACAGACAAGCGAAACAAAAATAGAGTAATAATTTCCTCACAAGCTTTCTAAATATATATATATACTTTTTATCAGGCATAGGAGTAGTTTATTGTGCTGTAAAACAAAGTGTTATTGGTAGACATGTTAAATTCACATCCCTCCCCCCACCAGTGTGACATTCGAGCTGGTCCTGCCCTACTTTGTAGCTGTCATAATAATATATAACCCTTATGTACTTTAAATAAAATTATATAATGATGTGGTACCTCTTATTTAACAAAATTATTAAGTAGATTATTAAGTCTGTGATTTTATCCAAGACAATATACTACATGGCTGGAAATATATTAACCTTAGTTCATTTGGCAATCAAAATATATACATATACATTTTGCATGTAAAAATCAATTTCTCTTTTCATAACTTATTGTTAACAAAGATCGCTTTTGTCCTTCTAGACTTCTTCAGGTCTGTGTACAAGAACCCTAAAAACCTATATAATTGTATAATTAATTAGTATTGTTATTACACATCATTTTGAATAAAGTAGAAAAAAGAACCAGAACAAAATAAAAATAAGAAAAAAATGTATGTATGATGATGGAAACAAAATATACACTTAAATTTCAACTGATTTAAAACGGTATTTAAAACCAATTTGTAGAATAAAATAAAATAAAATACAATTAGTCATGTAAACAATGTGGCAATTTTCTAAGTTCCAGTGCACTTTTAATTGAACAGTAGTAGTTTAGTCCAGGCTTCCTAAAAGAGTTCAGCTTTAATTGCCACATGAGTTCATGTTTCTCCAGAAAATTTGGGATGTCTCCTTCAAGATCACCCATGTCTATGCGATCCAGGATCTGGAACTTAAAACCTGTGTGTCTTTTATGAAGCGAAAGGTGTTTGGCTAGTGCATTATTTTTACATCCAGAGCGGATTTCTGACAGATGACATGAAATCCTATGCTTGACTTTATTTACAGTCTTGCCCACATAGAGTGCATCACATTCATTGCACTGTGCCTTGTAAATTACATTTTTAGTGTTACAGTCACCCCTGCACTGGTTTTAATCATCATCATCTTCTTTCAGCTGTTCCCATTAGGGGTCGCCACAGCGGATCACCTGTTTCCATTTCTTCCTGTCCTCTGCATCTTGCTCTGTCACACCAACCACCTACATGTCCTCTCTCACCACATCCATAAACCTTATCTTAGGCCTTCTTCTTTTCCTGTTACCTGGTAGCTTCATCCTTAGCATCATTTTCCCAATATACTCAGCATCCCTCTTCAGCACATGTACAAACCAACATAATCTTGCCTCTCTGGCTTTTTCTCCAAACCTTCCAACCTGGGCTGACCCTCTAATATACTTATTCCTAATCCTGTCCACCCTCGTCACACCCAGTGCAAATCTTAACATCTTTAACTCTGCCACATCCAGTTCAAACTCCTGCCTTTTTGTCAATGCCACTGTCTCCAACCCATATAACATATCTGGTCACACTACCCTCTTGTAGACCTTCCCTTTCACTCTTACAGGTACTTGTCTGTCACAAATCACTCCTGACACTCTTCTCCACCCACTCCATCCTGCCTGTACTCTCTGCTTCACCTCTCTTCCACACTCACCATTAATCTAAACTATTGACCCCAAGTATTTAAACTCATCCACCTTCACCACATCTACTCCTTGCATCCTCACCATTCCTCTCTCCTCTCTTTCATTCACACACATATATTCTGTCTTAATCCTGCTGACCTTCATTCCTCTTCTCTCTAGAGCATATCTCCATCTCTCCATGGTCTCCTCGACCTGTTCCCTACTCTCACTACAGATAACAATGTCATCTGCAAACATCATAGTCCATGGGGACTCCTGTCTGATCTCATCTGTCAACCTGTCCATCACCGTTGCAGATAAGAAGGGGTTCAGATCTGATCCTTGTTGTAACCCCACCTACACCTTAAATGCATCCATCACTCCAACCACACACCTCACCACTGTCACACTACCCTCGTACATATCCTGTACCACTCTTACATACTTCTCTGACACTCCTGACTTCCACATACAATACCACAACTCCTCTCTAGGCACCCTGTCATATGCTTTCTCTAAGTGTACAAAAACACAATGCAACTCCTTCTGACATTCTCTGTACTTCTCCATCAACACTCTCAGAGCAAACATCACATCTGTAGTGCTCTTTCCCTGCATGAAACCATACTGCTGTTCACTAATCATCACATCCCTTCTTAACCTAGCTAACACTACTCTTTCCCATAACTTCATGCTGTGACTGATCAATTTAATCCCTCTGTAGTTACTACAATTCTGCACATCACCCTTGTTCTTAAAAATCGGTACCAAAATGCTTTTTCTCCATTCCTCAGGCATCCTCTCACTTTCTAAGATTTCATTAAACAATCTGGTTAAAATCTCCACTGCCATTTCACCTAAACACCTCCATGCTTCCACAGGTATGTCATCTGGGCCAACAGCCTTTCCATTCTTCATTCTCTTCATAGCTATCCTTACTTCCTCCTTGCTAATCCATTGCACTTCATGATTCACTATCCACACATCATCCAACCTTCTCTCCCTCTCATTCTCTTCATTCATCAACCCCTCAAAGTACTCTTTCCATCTCCTCAACACACTCTCTTCGCTTGTGAGTATTTTTCCCTCATTATCCTTTATCACCTTTACCTGTTGCACATCTTTCCTAGCTTGGTCCCTCTGTCTAGCCAATCGGTACAGGTCCTTTTCTCCCTCCTTAGTGTCCAACCTTTCATACAACTCATCATATGCCTTATCCTTAGCCTTCGCCACCTCTCTCTTTGCCATGCACCTCATCTCCTTATACTCCTGTCTACTTTCTTAATCTCTCTGACAATCCCACTTCTTCTTTGCCAACCTACCAGGACAACCAGGACCACAGACAATCCAGCTACCAGGAGCAGCAGCACCTTCACAGAGACCAGTTTCTTCAGGAAGACGAATATCGACAGCACATACATCAACCACCACACCAGTACCAAAGCCAGCACCAGTACCAGAACAAGAACAACGACCACCAATAGAGCCCCAGAACTTGTCCCTCTTACCAGGTCCCCCCCATACCACAGCCACAGTGAGGAATACTACTACAACCCACCGAGATTCCAGAAAGCAAAGGAGGAATTCCAGAGGTCTCATACTCTATCCACAAACTCCCAGAGAGACAGGAGAACCAAACAGTGGACAGGGGTGAGGGAAATACAATACCTGGGCAATCCCGACTGGAACCCCCACTACAACCCAGGTCCCAGGCTCAGACGGAGGAACCAGCCACAATAACAGGTACAATAACAAAAACAACAGATTCCACAATAACAGGTGCTCCACTTATCTGGAACCACTCTGTTAAAGCACTGACTGAAGAGGAAAAAAGTGTGTTGTCCAAAGGACTTACTTTTGTACCAAGCTCCAGGAGTGAGTTTGCTCAGGTACTAATAGACCTTAAAATGTTTGTGAGGAAGCTCAACTTAAGGGTACAGTTTCATGGCAAAAGTAATGACACTGAAAATAAGCCTATTGATGAAACTATAAAAAGGCCTAGCAGCTATTGCCCACCACTACATCAAACACTAGCTGTTTTTGAAGTGAAATGTGAGATGGATATCAGGAAACTGCTTAAAAAACCTCCTAAGAAAAAACTTTATAACTTAACACAGGGAGAAAAAAAAGCATTGCTTGAGCTAGGCAATGATAAATCCAGGCGTTTAATGAAGGCAGACTAGGGAGGAGGTATACTTGTGGCTGATACCACTAGCTACAACCAAAAGATAGAGAACATGCTGGAGGATAACAGATTTTATGAGTTATTTACCATGGATGATATAAAAAGAGCATATGATTTATGGAACACTAATCTCGCCACAGTATGGGAAGAAAAACGTATCACTGAAAATCTTTATAATTATTTATGGAGCCCATGTCCATGTTTACCTTACTTTTTTGGAATACCAATGCCACACAAGAACAGAGAAGACCCACCTTATAGACTGGTGGTAGCAAGTGGAGGTTCCCTTACTGAAGCCACAGCAATTTATAGGTTCATAGGTTCATAGGTTTATACTAGGCTATCTGCCCTAAGGCATTTATAAGCCTAGCCCAAAGTTTTGTGGCTTACGCCACCCCTTATGTTAAAAAATACTGTGCCCATTAGTTTGTTGTGCCTCTGTCCAGCAGTGAAACAGAGATGATTCCCGGGGTAAACCTACAATCTCCCATCCACCGGTCAAGATTTCTCTTGAACAGAGCCAGCGAGGTGCTCTGCCTCACATGGACTGGGATTCTATTCCACAGCATAGGGAGTCTCTGGGTGACAAATCTATCCCTCCAGCATGTCCTATTTATATCCGTGCTAAGGTTTAAGTCGCTTGCTCTAGTGGATCTGGTAGATTTGGATTTTTTGAGGTGGAGCATGTCCATTAATTCCGGGTTGGACATGGCCTTGTATGTCAGGCACAGGTCACCTCTGAGCAGGCGGTATGTGACTGAATAGAGCTGGAGTTTCTTCAGTCTGGCAGCATATGACAGATTTTGGAGTCCCTTTATCCTTTTGGTGAGGAACTTTTGGGGTCTCTCCAATTGCTGCAGGTGTCAGGTGAGATACATCCCGAATGGGGCATTGTACTCGATCATTGGTCTGATAAGTGAAGAGTACAGGGTTACAATGACCTCACTTGATCTGGATGTGAATCCCTTCATGATCAGGTGGGCAATGTAGAAGGTCTTTCTAACCACTTTAGCAATGTGAGTGTCAAAAGAAAGGCCACTGTCAACCTGGGTCCCCAGGTCCCTGATAACCTCTTCTGTGCTTAATGGATTGCCACCTATATGGTAGCTTGGGGTTACCTTGTTTTTCCCGAAGGGTATGACTATACATTTTTTGGCATTTAACTTCAGGCCATGGCTCTGGCACCAGTTATCAGTTTCCGTGAGACCACTCTGAAGGATATCTGTGTCCGATGTACTTTCCACTATGGCCCAGTTTGCAGTCATCTGCAAACTTTGTCAGCCATAGTCCTCCTATGTTTGCCTGTACTTCTGAGAAGTAGATGCCGAACAACAGGGGGCCAAGGACTGAGCCCTGTGGGACCCCACTTGTGACCGGCTTGGAGTCTGACATGGTGCCAGCAACTCTAACCCTGTGGGTTCTGTCCTTTAGCCAGTTTGCAACCCATCTTGTGACATATGGGTTTACATTTAAGCTGGTAAGTTTCTCTATAATACCCGAGTGGGGTATTGTGTCGAAAGCTTTTGCAAGGTCAAGGTAGGCTGTATGGACTGCCTTTCCCTCATCAATGGCCTTGGTGACTGTTTCGAAAAAGTTGACCAAGTTCAAAAGGCATGATCTGCCCTTGACAAAGCCAAACTGGGTCGGGTCCAATGTCTGCAAGTCCCCTATGTCTTTGTTTATGAGTTCCATTATGATCCTCTCCATAGCTTTGCAGACCAGGCTTGTTAAGCTTATGGGGGGTAATTTCCAGGGTCTGTAGAGGTACCGCATTTGTGGAGTGGGACCACAGTTGCCGTACACCACTCCTTGGGCACGTATCCTGTGGTAAGGCTAAGATTAAACAGCTGCCTTATATGCGGGTTTAGTTCCTCGTTGAGTTAGTGTAGCACACAGCCGGGGACACCATCCGGTCCCATTGATGCTGTGTTTTTAGCTTTAGAGAGAGCAGCTTTCACCTGCGCATTAGAGATGTCTGGGAGGCTACACTCCGCTGGGATAGTTATCTCTCCTTTTGGGGGAGAGGGTGAAGTTTGCACTGAACCTGTCTGCCAGTATGTTGGCAATGTCTGTGGGTTCAGTGATTTTTGTATCATTTTGGACTAATTCTGTGCATATCTGGGAGTTTCCACCCAGGTTTCTAACATAGCTGAAGAAGGCCTTATGATTGTCTTTTGAATCTATTGCAATTTTTCTCTCAAATTTGGCCTTGGATGATTTTATGAGTGCTCGTATTTTTTTACTAATAATGATCAAGGGTGTCTTCTCTTTTATGGATTTTGCTCTATCATGTAACAGCTTTCTCCTCTTATTGTAAAGTTTGTTTATGGCTGGGGTCCACCAGACTGGACGTTTGCCCTTGGTGGAAAGAGTCTTGGTTTTATTAGGGATTGCCTGATCCATGCAGTCCTGGAGGTGTTCATAGAAGGCATTTGTAAGGGCTTCCGCAGCTTGGGGTGGGGTTTCCACTGGCTCGGGGGCCTTGAAGGATACCACACCAGTCTTGAGTAGTGTGAAGTTTGCTTTAGAGAAGTTCTTCACTGTGGTCTTTTTTGTTTGGGGTGGGGGTGGGATGTGGATTTCCAGTGAGATAAGTTTGTGATCTGATCTCACCAATGAGGGATATACTTCTGGTGTGGAGCATTTTGTCCCCATGTTTGTGATGATGAGATCTAGTATATTTTCTCCTCTTGTGGGAACGGTGACTAGTTGTTCCATGGCATTTGAATTTATGAACTCCAGGAACCTTTGGGCTAGAAAGTTGGGGCTTGAGTAATGTTCCCAGTCTATATTTGGGTAGTTGAAGTCACCCAATATAATGGTGTTTGGAGATACATTTATACCCTCCAGTGTCTTCAGGAAGGCTGTGTGGGGTTCCTGAGTTTGAGAGGGTGGCCTGTAGCATGCTACAAATTGTAGAGCAGTTTTGCCTATGGTTAATTGCACCTGGATGGTTTCCGATGCTTCGTGCGTTGCCACCAACCTGGAGGTGTGGGTATCCTTGATGAATATGGATACACCCCCTCCTTTTGTGGTGTGGTCCGGGTTTTGGGGCCGGAACGCATGATATGAGGTAAAACCTGATAGTGCTGGGGTGCTCTCAGGAGCCTTGAACCAGGTTTCAGTCACAGCACAGACATCAATGTTCTCCATACTGAGAAGGGCCTTGAGAGCGTGCATTTTGAGATTTAGACTTCTGGCATTGAGCAGCATTACCCTTAGTTTCTTCCCATTTTTGTTTTCTAGGGTGGTAGGTTTAGAATTTGAGCCTTGCCTAAAAAAGGCACTATGGGGGTGGCAAGAGCCTTAGCCAATATCCGGAATCCCAGGGGTGACAGGTGCAAGCCATCCCTTGCGAAGCAGCGTGGCTTGTCAAGCATGTCATCCCAAGCAGACAGACACTGGATCAGCTTTGAATGACACCAGAAATTAAGCCAATTGTTAAAGCTGATCATCTTGTCTCTATGTTGTGGCATCATTCTTGGTGAAGGAAGGATACTGCTCAGGGTCAGGGTCATACCTGCCTGGGCTACATAATCAGAGAGCTCCTCTATGTCTGTTTTCATGTAGTCCAGGGAGGTACGCCTCAGGTCGTTCACACCAGCATGGACAATGACTGTGTCATATTTGTACTTGCTGTGGAGTGACCCGAGTGCTTGTGTTATGTGGCGGATTCTAGCGCCCGATAGGCAGCTTACTGTGACTCTCTCCTTGTTCAGCCTGGTGAGTGGGACGTCAGTGTGTCTGACTATGGAGTCAACTATGACAAGTATGTTTGGTGTTGTATTTGGCCTTAAGGGCAGTGACTGCTTTGCATACTGATTTTGTGATTTATGTGTTGCCTGTGGTGTGTCATGAGGTGGCAGTTGCTTGGATGTCTGCTTTGGAGGCCTCTGCTGTTTAGGTAAATTTTTGCTCAGAGCCTCCGAGTATGACTTTGTGTGTTTATGTGTTTGATTCATTGTTGTGATAACTTTATGTGAGACTGGTTTTGTGGTGTGTGTAGTTGCCTTCTCCTCCTGTCTGGTCTTGCCAGTCCTGAGTTGAGAGAGCTCAGCCTCCAGTTTGGCTAAATAGCTGCATCTCTCGCAATTATTTGTGTTATGTGGGAGGAGGAGAGGGTTGTCAGTGTACATGAGGCAATTGTAACATTGCCTCAATATTCCCAAATTCACCAACTGGACAGGAGAGGAAGCCAGCATCTGGCCCTTCGACATGCTAGAGAAATTTATAAGTTAGGGGTGTAACTGAATAAGAGAGGACTTAGTAAGGAAGTCGGTAGTCCTGGGGGGGGGGGTTTGCTAGTGAGGGACTTTGTATAATACAGAAGTGCTAAACCTGAAAAGAAGATGCTTTTAAGACAAGTAAAACCTTTTAGGAACAAGTGCTGCACTTTTTAGTTAAGGGATATACTGTTTAGATTACTAGTAGAGCAGTTCTAAGGGAAAAAATGAAGAACAGACTTTATGGAGCCAGAAAAAGTTTAACCTTGTTAAACCGGCGCTGCCCGATGCTGCTCTAGTGGCAACTCCACGCTAAATCGTGCTAAAGCACTCTAAAGCGTGCTTGATAGCAGGGGCTGGAAAGAGCCAGGAATTGACCCAAAACAGCCAATAAAACTACAGTTTCAAGTCAGTAACCACTCCCACGGGGGCAGGGAAGCAGCTCAATGTTTATCACTGCCACTGATCAACAGAGAGACTTTCCTTTAGCCCAAGCAAAAATGGCCTCACAGAAAGTTACAAAGCAGTTCAAGAACAGCAAGCCTGTAACTTGAACTTTTTTAAATCTCAGAAAAGTGGGAAAAAGCAAGATTTTTTTTGTTTTTGTTTTTTCAGAGATAGCAGAGGTTCACAAGTAATATCAAGTTATAACAGTGCAGTAAATGACTCCACACAAGAGTGCTAGGTCAAAGACAGAAAATATGCAAGTTTTGAGAAAAACTATTTTAAAATTAAGTGCAAACAGGAAATTCAGTATACAGCTTTTGGTTGTGCTCTAAATACAGCTACTAATGCAGAAATCAAGTTTAACAAGCCAGAAAATGCTCAAACTAGGCAGCTATGCAGAAAAACTTATCAAATAAACAGAGGAAAAATACTTAAAATCTCAAAAGTGGCTCCTTTCTTCTCTCAGCATTTTCTCCTCTTGGTGGGTGCTTCACCAACAGCCAACAAGCCTGAAAAGATGCCAAAACCATGAGGCAACTAGGTTTTAAGAGAGGAAGATGAAGGAGTTTTAGAAATGACCCCTTTGGCCAATAAAACTACAGTTTCAAGTCAGTAACCACTCCCACGGGGGCAGGGAAGCAGCTCAATGTTTATCACTGCCACTGATCAACAGAGAGACTTTCCTTTAGCCCAAGCAAAATGGCCTCACAGAAACTTACAAAGCAGTTCAAGAACAGCAAGCCTGTAACTTGAACTTTTTTAAATCTCAGAAAAGTGGGGAAAAAAGCAAGATTTTTTTTTTTGTTTTGTTTTTTCAGAGATAGCAGAGGTTCACAAGTAATATCAAGTTATAACAGTGCAGTAAATGACCCCACACAAGAGTGCTAGGTCAAAGACAGAAAATATGCAAGTTTTGAGAAAAAAACGATTTTAAAATTAAGTGCAAACAGATAATTCAGTATACAGCTTTTGGTTGTGCTCTAAATACAGCTACTAATGCAGAAATCAAGTTTAACAAGCCAGAAAATGCTCAAACTAGGCAGCTATGCAGAAAAACTTATCAAATAAACAGAGGAAAAATACTTAAAATCTCAAAAGTGGCTCCTTTCTTCTCTCAGCGTTTTCTCCTCTTGGTGGGTGCTTCACCAACAGCCAACAAGCCTGAAACTTTGATTACTTGCTGAAACT
The DNA here is from genome assembly GCF_019279795.1 of Protopterus annectens. NCBI lineage: Eukaryota > Metazoa > Chordata > Ceratodontiformes > Protopteridae > Protopterus > Protopterus annectens. Next base: position 1,871,032,299 of record NC_056743.1, on the reverse strand, counting down.
TCTAGCAGAAAAGAATAAGTCATACATAAGAGATTCAAAGGACTTTTTGAAGAAAATAAAAAAAACATTACAGTGGAAGCTGACAGTATTTTGGAAACGATTGATGTGGAATCCTTGTACACAGTGCTCTCTCACAATTACTGTATAACAGCAGCTATGGAGTCTTTTAAGAAACATAATCAGGGTACACAGGCAAAACTGCAAAAGTTAAGCAAGCTCATTAATCTTGTACTGGACTTCAATTTCTTTACATTCAATGGCAAACAATACAAACAAAAAACTGATATAGCAATGGGGGCTGCCATGGCTCCCAGCATAGCTAACATAGCCCTGGGCAAATGGGAGGAGAACTTTGTGTTAAACAACACAGATTACATGCAGCATATCACATGCTATTTACATTTTATTGATGATGTCTTTATTGTGTGGGAAGGTGACACCTTGCAGATTGGAGATATTATCACTTACCTCAATCAAACAACCCCCTTCCTGAAGTTTACCTCTTCCCATAGCTGTACTTCAACCACTGTCTTAGATAAGCATTTTTCCAAGGACACCAACAATAACATAATCATCACTGATCTATTCAGAAAACCAACGAGGATTAACTTATTACTCCACAGTAAAAGTCTACATCCTACAAAAACAAGTATAATGTAGTGAAGTCCCAAGGCTATAGATTAGCTCGAATTACCACAGAAATGGAACCATTTTTGGGAAACCTGAACAACTTAGAGAATGATTTTCTAGTGAGAGGCTATGAAAGTCAGACGTTAAAAAACATCCTGGAACCCATTATAGAACTGAAAAGGACTGAAACACCTTCATTCAACCTCCCCAGTAGAAAAATGTTAAGTAATTCCACAGAGAATAACAAATGCAAAAATAGCTGCATCCTGACAGGAGTATCACTGTATCAAAAATATTATTGAAGAAAACTGAGACATTGTCACAGGAAACCCTTTTCTGATTAACATCTTAGGTGAAGCCCCATCATTTGTTTATAGGAAGGCTAGGAACATTAGAAGTTTTGTTGAATTTAAACCTAGACCATGTGAGAAAAGCACTAAAAGATGTGAAACGAATTGTACATTTTGTATATTTATACAGCAAGGTGATAGTTTTTATTGCCCTTATTTAAAGAAGATAATTAAAACCAGTGCAGGAGGTGACTGTAACACTAAAAAATTAATTTACAGGGCACAGTGCAATGAATGTGATGCATTCTATGTGGGCAAGACTGTAAATAAACTCAAGCATGGGATTTCATGTCATCTGTCAGAAATCCGCTCTGGATGTAAAAATAATGCACTAGCCAAACACCTTTCTCTTCATAAAAGACACACAGGTTTTAAGTTCCAGATCCTGGATCGCATAGACATGGGTGATCTTGAAGGAAGCAACTAAAGTGCCTCACAAGGACGGCATGTGCGGTCAAACCAACAGACGTCAACCACAAACTTCTTTCTTTAACCATTGAAAAAGGCTGTGAGGCCGAAACCGGTCTGGTTAAACTTTCTTTGGATATGTGTTATTCACAATAAAAGATATTAAACAGTTTGGGTGTTCCATCGTACTTTGCTGGTCGTTTGTTATCTTGAAGGAGACATCCTGAATATTCTGGAGAAACATGAACTCATGTGGCAATTAAAGCTGAACTCTTTTACGAAGCCTGGACTAAACTACTACTGTTCAGTTAAAAGTGCACTGGAACTTAGAAAATTGCCACATTGTTTACATGACTATTTGTATTTTATTTTATTTTATTCTGCAAATTGGTTTTAAATACCATTTTAAATCAGTTGAAATTTAAGTGTATATTTTGTTTCCATCATCATACATACAATTTTTCTTATTTTTATTTTTTTCTGGTTCTTTTTTCCACTTTATTCAAAATGATGTGTAATAACAATACTAACTAATTATACAATTATATAGGTTTTTAGGGTTCTTGTACACAGACCTGAAGAAGTCTAGAAGGACAAAAGCGATCTTTGTTAACAATAGGTTATGAAAATAGAAATTGATTTTTACATGCAAAATGTATATGTATATATTTTGATTGCCAAATGAACTAAGGATGATATATTTCCAGCCATGTAGTATATTGTCTTGGATAAAATCACAGACTTAATAGTCTACTTAATAATTTGCTTAAATAAGAGGTACCACATTATATAATTTTGTTTAGGTTCACAGGTTCATAGGTTCATACTAGGCTATCTGCCCAAGGGCATTTATAAGCCTAGCCAGAGTGTGTTTGGCTTTCACCACCCATTTTAAATTAATTTTGCTATGCCCTTTTTCGAGGTTAGTATACTGTGCCTCTGTCTAACAGTGACACAGAAGTGATACCCGGGGTAAACCTACTATCTCCCATCCACTCATCAAGATTCCTCTTGAAGAGAGTCAATGAGGGACTCTGCCTAACCTGGACTGGGATTTTATTCCAGAGTGAAGGGAGCCTCTGGGTTATGAATCTGTCCCTCCAGCATGTCCTATTTATTTCAGTGCTGAGGTTCAAGTCTCTCGAGCGTGGCTCGATGGGATTTGGATTTTCTGAGGTGCAGCATGTCCATTAATTCTGGGTTGGACATGGCTTTATACGCCAGGCACAGATCGCCTCTGAGCAGGCAGTATGCCACTGAGTAGAGCTGGAGTTTCTTTAACCGGGCAGCATATGGCATCTGTTTGAGCCCTTTGATCCTCTTGGTGAGGTACTTTTGGGGTCTTTCCAGTTGCTGCAGGTGTCTGGTAAGGTACATCTCAAAAGGGGCATTGTACTCAATTATGGGCCTGATGAGGGATGAGTAAAGAGGCACGATGACCTCCCCTGATCTAGATGTGAATCCCTTCATGATTAGGTGGGCTATATAAAATGTTTTTCTAACCACTTTGGCCACGTGGTTGTCAAATGAGAGATTGCTATCAACTTGGGTCCCCAGGTCCCTAATTACTTCTTCCGTACTTAATGGATTACCACCTATGTGGTAATTTGTGGGCACTTTGTTTTTGCCAAAGAGTATGACTATACACTTCTTGGTGTTTAGCTTGAGGCCATGGCTCTGGCACCAGTTGTCTGTTTCTATGAGGCCCTTTTGGAGGATGCTTGTGTCAGCTGGAGAGTCGATTATAGCGCCCAGTTTGCAGTCATCTGCGAACTTGGTCAGCCACAGTCCTTCTGTGTTGGCCTGTACCTCTGAGAAATATATACCGAACAGGAGAGGTCCCAGGACTGAGCCTTGTGGGACACCACTTGTAACTGGTTTGGAGTCTGACATGGCTCCAGTAATTCTAACCATGTGGGTTCTGTCCTTGAGCCAGTTTGCAACCCATCTAGTGACATAGGGGTTTATATTTAAGCTGGTGAGCTTATCTATAATGCCCGAATGGGGTATTGTATTGAAGGCTTTTGTGAGGTCCAGGTAGGCTGTGTGGACCACCTTACCCTCGTCAATAGCCTTGGTGATGGTTTCAAAGAAATCGACCAGGTTTAAGAGGCAGGATCTGCCCTTAACAAAGCCGAACTGGGTAGGATCCAGTGTCTGTAGGTCCCCAATATCTTTTTTTATGAGGTCCATGATGATCCTTTCCATAGCTTTGCAGACCAAGCTAGTGAGGCTTATGGAGCAATAGTTTCCAGGATACGTTGAGGCACCACCTTTGTGGAGAGGGACCACTTTTGCTGTATGCCACTCTTTGGGTACATATCTTGTGGTAAGGCTGAGATTGAACATTAGTTTTATGTTTGGGTTTAGCTCTTCTTGGAGTTCATGTAAAACACAGCCCAGGACACCGTCTGGTCCCATTGATGCTGTGTTTTTTGCTTTGGAGAGGGCGTCTCTTACCTGAGCATCTGAGATGTCAGGGGGGGCAGCACTCTGCTGGGATAGATATTTGCCCTTTTGGTGAGGAGGGGGGGAGAAGTTTGCACTGAACCTGTCAGCTAGGATGTTGGCAATGTCTGTGGGTTCGGTGTATTTTTTGTCATTTTGAAGCAATTCTGAGCATATCTGGGAATTCCCACCCAGGTTCCTAACATAACTAAAGAAAGCCTTGTTATTATCCTTAGTGTCCTGTGCAATTTTTCTCTCGAAGCTGGCCTTAGACGATTTTATGAGTGCCCGTAGTTTTTTGCTAACACTGACCAGAGATGCCTTCCCTTTTTGGGATTTTGCTCTATCATGTAGTAGCTTCCTCCTTCTATTGTATAGTTTGTTTATGGCTGGGGTCCACCAGATAGGACGTCTGTCTTTGGAGGATTGAGTCTTGGTTTTATTTGGGATTGCATGATCCATGCATTCCTGAAGGTGTTCATAGAATGCGTTTATAAAGGATTCTGCAGTCTGGGCCGTATTTTCCACAGACCCTGGGGCTTTGAAGGATTCCACCTCGGTTTTGAGGAGTGTGAAATTTGCTTTAGAGAAGTTTTTCACTGTGGTTTTCTGGGCAGGGGGTGGGGTCGAAATGTGAATATCCAGTGAGATTAGTTTATGGTCTGATCTTACCAGTGAGGGATACACTTCTGGTCTGGAGCATAGAGTCCCCATGTTGGTGATGATCAGGCCCAGTATGTTTTCCCCTCTTGTGGGAGTGGTAACAAGTTGTTCCATAGTGTTTGAGTTTATAAATTCTAGGAACCTTTGAGCTAGGGTGTTGGAGCTAGAGTAATGCTCCCAGTCTATGTTTGGGTAGTTGAAGTCGCCCAATATAATGGTGTTTGGAGAGACCTTCATATTTTCCATTGTTCTCAGGAAGGCCGAGTGGGGTTCCTGGGTTTGGGAGGGTGGTCTGTAGCAGGCTATAAACTGGAAGGCAGTTTTACCCACTGTTAGTTGCACATGGATAGTCTCTGATGCTTCGTGCTGTGCCACCAACCTGGAGGTGTGGGTATCTTTGACGAATATTGATACTCCCCCTCCTTTTCTGGTTCGGTCCAAGTTTTGGGGCCAAAAAGCATGGTATGAGATATAACCTGGTAGTGCTGGGATGCTCTCGGGAGCCTTGAACCAGGTTTCTGTTACTGCACAGATATCGATGTTCTCCATGCTAAGGAGAGTTTAGAATGCATGCAAGTTGAGGT
>NC_056743.1:1870985994-1871026716 GCF_019279795.1 Protopterus annectens | reverse complement strand
TGATAAGTTTCTTAGAAATTAACAGGCAAACAGATTTCCTGACAATGGTGAAAAGATGCTAATTAAGTTAGCGTCATATGCATAAGTAACTGGGTCTCCTAAAGCTGCCTCTGTTTGAAGTTGAGTATCACTTATATGAAGTGGGAACAGCTTTTTTGCTGAATGCTGTTATGCTGCACATTTATGCATGTATTGTGAGACCATTTTAAATACACCAGATATGTACATATTCCAGCACTTTGGAGCAAGCAGTTTAGAATCAGTGGATGAGTGAATAACAGTTCCCAGATTGCAGTCATCAACAAACATGGTAAGCTACACTTTAAGAATATTGGCTTATGTGATACCTGTGCCCTGGCCCAGTAATCAAGGAGCCTGAATCTTCACCACTAACACCAGTGAGGGGTGTCCACATTGGGAAGGATAACAAGTGCACACACAGTAAAGCACAGGTTCCCTTAAGAACACACAGAGATCGCAGTCAATCTGGGGCTGGTTTCTTCTTTTCTCTTCAGATCCCCAATAAGGCTCTCCACTCACACAGCTATAGAGTGGGGTCCTTAGCCAGAGTCCCAAGACAAGTTCTCCTAGCACTCTCTCTGTCCAACCAGTGCTTAGTGTCCCTGCCCAAGTAGCTGACACACACTTTCAGATATGAGTCATATACAAACACACAGACACTCTTGGAGAAGGCTGGCACAGGTTCTCCAGCTATGCCCCCTTCTCGCCAGACTATAAGGTAGAAATCACTGCTACCAGGACCCCTACTTATCAGCTACTCTAAGGCCCTTCCCAAAGAGTGACCAATTTCACTGTGTAATATTGCTGATATCCAAATAGTAAGTGTGACTGAGCAGCAAGACTATTGGAGTTGCTTTGTACAGTATCACAAAATACATGCACGTACTCTAGAGCTTAAATTATCTCTACACACAACAGCCATGGTTGAAAGGTTTAAAATATTAAATAATAAAAACACAAGACAAATCTTCTCAGTTCAACACAGTGCTAGTTAAGAGTTCAGAGATCACAGGAACATGCTTAAAATAATGCTGTAGAATAGTCTGACATAAATATAGAAAACAGCTAGACTAAATCTGACTAAATTCCTGTCTAACTTCTTAGAGCAATCACAGTTCTAAATAAACTTACATATAGACCAAAGGCAGAGTACTGGTGATGTTGTCAGTTCTGAAGACAAATGCAAAATGCTGTCCTTTCTTTCTGTCCTTAAATTGATAACACTGTACTGCTTCACGTTACATAATTCTTGACACTTCCCTGATTTCCCATGCTAACAGAACCTCAGAATTTACATTTTTTTTGTAATGTGCACCTGCAGGAGGCCACAGCAATAAAAGACATTCCCCGGGATTCATGAAGCTTGCACCAGGTGCAGGCATAGCGTAGGCGGTATAACACCAAATATGGCCACCGAGCGGTTCAGGTATGATCCAATTCCACGTGCACTACCAGCGTACGCCAGATCTGTGCAGCTCTCGGCTCATGTATGTTAATCACCCCATGCTCAGTAGTGCAGCATGCAAATGAAGGTACATAGCTATTCATGAAGCGATGCAGGCATAGCATAAGCATACCAAAATGTAAACAAAAAAAAAAGGTTTACATTTTTCCAAACAGAACATCGGGGCCATGAAAGTGGACAAACTTACGTATTGCAAAGTTAACATATGCCAATGGCTAAATATACAGCCAATGGCATAAAAAAACATGCACAACTCATAAAAAATAACATTTAATGTCATGGCCACACTAATGCAAAGTACAACCGCAGGGCATATGTGCGCAAACAGGAACACAAGGAAAATATATACAGATGTCATAAAATTGCAATGTAACACAAATCATGATTTTGCTATAATAGTCAATGGAATGCATGCTACACCACAACTAAGGTGCAAGGGTTGCTAAGGGTCTGTGACAGTGTTCGGCACGGTAACTATGAATTCATAGTCAATGCCATGCAAATGAGGCAAGTAATACTGAATCACAAACGTCCCGCCGGCCTAAGGATGTACCATATGGAGCAGCAGTACAACACAGAGGAGTGGCCTGGAGGTATATACGACATCAGCAGAGGGGTGTGCCACCGTAGCTGTAAGCACATTGGAGCATTGGTATAAAACAACGAATCCTGCCAAAGACTGGGTGAACGCTCAAGCTTCAAAGATAAATAAAATGTCAAAATTTCCACACAGCGAGAGCGAAGCAGAGTAGTCGTAGACAAACTGTTTATTAAAACAAAAACACACTGCAGGTATGACAAGCACTTTCACTCAAGATATGAGCTTCTTCAGATCACTTTAACCAAAGCAAGTGAAACCATTTATATAAGAAGATCATGGTTAATTGTTAAAATACTTGCTCAATCAATCAATTAACAACAAAAGTAGTCAGCACATCCAACCTTAAAGGAATATAAGATATTATAAACCTGCAAAGAAATTAAATGCAAAAAGCAAAAAGTACTCAAATAATTAAAACCTTCTATGCTTGTGTATATATTCCCACATAAGACATATTAGCATTTAAAACAATGAGAAATATAGGATAAAACATATATTACTACAAAATATATGTGTGTATGTATAAAAACACTATAAATATAACTAAGAGGCAGAATTATAAATACATACATACTAGTTCGAAGATACATGTAAAGATAAATCAGATTTACTTATAGATCAAATCTATAACAAAATACAGTAAATCATTTAAAGCCTAGTGTTCCTACGTTTCTTGAGTATCGGTCTAATTGAGGCCCTCTCATTTAAACCAGCCCCTTTATCGGCTCTTAGCCTAATAATCCACTTGCTTTCTCTACTCTCGGTGTGATTCCTAATATCATCTTTCCTCATACTAGGACTAACTATCTCAAGTACTCTAAATAAAAATGTATGTTCACTTCCATATTGCATGACATGCTTAGCTAGAGCATTGTGTGTAGACCCCTTCCTTATGTGGTAGACATGTTCACGTATCCTTTCCTTAAACATCCGATTTGTTTTCCCTACGTAGAACGCCCTACAAATTTGACATACAGCTAAATAAACTATATTAGCGGTGGCACAGTCGGCTTCTACGTGGTTATAAAAGACAGTACCTAGGTCTGGATGTAGAAAACTGGTACTAGTATCAATCAATTCACAATAATTCCACTCCCCACATGATTTGGTAGAAGTGTCAGTAGATGAAGGTATAGGTTTCCTAGGGTAGCAAAGCAACCTTCTCAAATTGGATTTATTCCTGAAGAGGAACCGGGGTTTAGTTCCAACCACCTTTTTAATGTTATCATCTGTGCAAAGAATAGGCCAATGTTGTGTTATTATATGTCTTATAGCTGGATAATCAGTAGTGTAAGGTATGGAAATCCTGACACTAGATCCATTATCAGATGGACACTTTGCATTGTATATCATCTTAGGTCCAAAATAGGGAGCTGCTGTATCTAACCTAAGTTCTTTAATGTTGTTGAGGTTGTTATCGACCTCATGAGAACTATAACCACGATCAAGGAATCTCTGCTTCAGGTCAGCGACCTCATAGTTGAAGCCTGATTCAGTGGCATTCAATCTCAAGGCCCTCATCCCTTGTCCTTTAATTATGTTTCTAAAGATGTATTCCGGATGCATACTTGTACGCATCAACAAAGTGTTATGATGACATTCCTTACGGAATACACCTGTGTTTATCAGACCACTAGCAAGTTTCTCTATATACAAATCTAAAAACTCAATTCTATTAATAGAAAAGTTCATAGTAAACTTCAAAAAGTGTGTTAACTGATTGAGCATTTTATGGAAGAGATACAACCCCTCTATGCTCCCTCTCCATAGAATAAAAACATCATTGACGAAACGTGGATAAAATGCTACCATTTGTCCAAACTCATTGGTCTTAAAAAGTACTTCTTATTCCCATTGCGCCAGAAACATGTTGGCATAACTGTTGGCGCAAGGGGTCCTCATAGCGACTCCTCCCTGTTGTTGAAAGAAAGTATCTTGAAATATGAAAATATTGTTCTCTAGTATCATCTCTAAAAAACATGCCAACAGATCAATTTGTACTCTAGAGTAGTCGCTAGAACATAGAAGATAATCAGTGATATATGTAATACCTAACTCATTCGGTAATAAAGTGAATAGAGACTGTATATCAAAAGTGGCAAACACTAGGTTGTCTATATCACCTAGGTTGCCCAAGCATTCATAGAGGTCTAATAGGAACTGCTTAGAGTCCCTAAGTACTGTTCGATTTAGGTCAAGGATTGGATGTAGATGCTTCTCCACATACACAGAAAGGTGCTCAGTAACCCAGCCTTGTCCGGCAACAATAGGTCTCATGGGAGGATTATTCCTGTTCTTGTGTATTTTGGGAAGTCCCTGAATTATGGGGACTAATGGTGTCCTAATCAACAACTAGTCATATAGCTCCTGGCTAATGATGTTCCCTTTGAACATATCAGGTAGTGTATCTGACACATGCATGATGGTATCAAGTACCACCTGTTCATCGACACTCTTATAAAACTCATCAGCTAATAGAGTATGCATAACACTTAAATATTGATCACAGTCCATTAGGACAATCTGACCACCTTTATCAGCCGGCCTTATCACTAGGGATTGCGTTGTTTGTAATTGTCTAAGGCTCTCTCTTTCTAATGGGGTCAGATTCCCTTTCTTTCTATAGGTAGTACTGTTAAAATATTCATGCAGGGCATCCTCTGTCAACTGCATGTATGCTTCAACTAATGGGTGTAATGGAGGGACAAAGTTACTCAAATTCTTAAATCTCAATGGTCTCTCAGATATACCTATGTCACTAGCATCCGAGCCCTCATTGTCCTTAAACAGCAGTTTAAGCATTAAATTGCGGCAGAATAGTCTCATATCAATGATAGTGTCTGTAAAATTACTATGACTACTCGGAATAAAGTTAAGGCCTTTATTCAAAAGGCATATATCATGTGATGTTAAAGTGTAATTAGAAATATTACAGATTAGTGACTGGGTGCTGACTCGAGGTATCGGGACAGTAGAGGTCAAAACATTGGAGCCTAATTCAACTTGTTCCTCCACATCTTTTTGATAGTTTGATGCGGTAGGAACTCATCCGACATCTTCCGTTTCTGTCGACCCCAGCTCAAAGACTTGCCCCTCCTCAACCCTTTCTCTTTTCATACTGGTAACGGAAAAGGATGTCACCATCAGTAGCTAATGCTCTGTTAAAAACATTAGGAGTATTCTTAGATCTAACAACACAATCATTGATTGAGGTGTTACTCAGAGAACCCTTATTCATAATCTGTACTGCTGGGTACAGGTTCATGTGACTGGTCCCATCTATCTCTTTATCTCCCATTAAAACAGAACTATCATTATTTTTATCTTCTGCATGTATTATGCTAATAACATCATCAGTGTCGCTAGATGGTATAACATTCCTTGCTACAACAGGTACATTCTTTAATGTATTACTCAATGTAGCTCTGTTCTTATAAGGAATAGGCCTAGCTTCTTTACCTTCCTGTGTAACATTATTTTTACCACCATATTCACTACTAACACCTCTAACAAACTCACGCTTGTTAACATCAGCATCAATCGTGTCACATGAAACATTATCTTTAGTAGGTATAACAGTACTTTGTCCATGCCTAGGCCAAACAAATACATGGCCTGATTTAAAATCCTTAAGGTCTCTGGAGATCTTATTTTTCTTTTGTTGAAGTAACTTATGCTCCAGAGCTGAGACTCCATCAAGGAGGCTCTCAAAAAGTGGCTGGACAACAGAATTTGAAAATGAATCAAAAATAACTTGTTCTTGCTTCTTAATGCTCTCCGTGAGAGCCGTTTCCTCAGGGCTAAAAAAGTCAATAAGCAGCTTCAGATATTGTCTGCTTACCTCTAGGTTGATCCGCTGCCACTTAGCTAGCAGCTCAGGATACTGTTCGCCCTGACTGGGCATGTTAAAAACTCGCAATCCTCTAGGTATAATGTGTTTATCCAAACAGTGCTGAAAATGCAGTCGCTGGGTCTGCAAACGCTTTAAACTTGAGAAGTCTTTCTCTAAGATATCCAAAAGGTGTTGCAATTTCTCCAAATCAGCCATCACGTTGTTGTCGTCACTGATATGCTCAAACTCTTCTAATTGCCAAGAATTCACCATAGAACAGGCAAGGTACTGTTCGAACCTTTTACGTAGCTGTCCTGTAGAGCCCAGGTCTACACCTCGGGGTTCATAGTCAAGCTCGATGTCGACTATGTTACTATGAACTTTTCTATTAATAGAATTGAGTTTTTAGATTTGTATATAGAGAAACTTGCTAGTGGTCTGATAAACACAGGTGTATTCCGTAAGGAATGTTATCATAACACTTTATTGATGCGTACAAGTATGCATCCGGAATACATCTTTAGAAACATAATTAAAGGACAAAGGATGAGGACCTCGAGATTGAATGCCACTGAATCAGGCTTCAACTATGAGGTCGCTGACCTGAAGCAGAGATTCCTTGATCGTGGTTATAGTTCTCATGAGGTCGATAACAACCTCAACAACATTAAAGAACTTAGGTTAGATACAGCAGCTCCCTATTTTGGACCTAAGATGATATACAATGCAAAGTGTCCATCTGATAATGGATCTAGTGTCAGGATTTCCATACCTTACACTACTGATTATCCAGCTATAAGACATATAATAACACAACATTGGCCTATTCTTTGCACAGATGATAACATTAAAAAGGTGGTTGGAACTAAACCCCGGTTCCTCTTCAGGAATAAATCCAATTTGAGAAGGTTGCTTTGCTACCCTAGGAAACCTATACCTTCATCTACTGACACTTCTACCAAATCATGTGGGGAGTGTAATTATTGTGAATTGATTGATACTAGTACCAGTTTTCTACATCCAGACCTAGGTACTGCCTTTTATACACACGTAGAAGCCGACTGTGCCACCGCTAATACAGTTTATTTAGCTGTATGTCAAATTTGTAGGGCGTTCTACGTAGGGAAAACTAATCGGATGTTTAAGGAAAGGATACGTGAACATGTCTACCACATAAGGAAGGGGTCTACACACAATGCTCTAGCTAAGCATGTCATGCAATATGGAAGTGAACATACATTTTTATTTAGAGTACTTGAGATAGTTAGTCCTAGTATGAGGGAAGGTGATATTAGGAATCACACCGAGAGTAGAGAAAGCAAGTGGATTATTAGGCTAAGAGCCGATAGAGGGGCTGGTTTAAATGAGAGGGCCTCAATTAGACCGATACTCAAGAAACGTAGGAACACTAGGCTTTAAATGATTTACTGTATTTTGTTATAGATTTGATCTATAAGTAAATCTGATTTATCTTTACATGTATCTTCAAACTAGTACGTATGTATTTATAATTCTGCCTCTTAGTTATATTTATAGTGTTTTTATACATACACACATATATTTTGTAGTAATATATGTTTTATCCTATATTTCTCATTGTTTTAAATGCTAATATGTCTTATGTGGGAATATATACACAAGCATAGAAGGTTTTAATTATTTGAGTACTTTTTGCTTTTTGCATTTAATTTCTTTGCAGGTTTATAATATCTTATATTCCTTTAAGGTTGGATGTGCTGACTACTTTTGTTGTTAATTGATTGATTGAGCAAGTATTTTAACAATCAACCATGATCATCTTATATAAATGGTTTCACTTGCTTTAGTTAAAGTGATCTGAAGAAGCTCATATCTTGAGTGAAAGCACTTATCATACCTGCAGTGTGTTTTTGTTTTAATAAACAGTTTGTCTACGACCACTCTGCTTCGCTCTCGCTGTGTGGAAATTTTGACATTGGAGCATTGCTAATCCGGGTTGCCTGTTGCTAAGCAAAGCTGCAGGATAGGGGTGCGGATGTAGCCATAGCTTTGCTTAGCTGAGAGCACACATGGTGACCAAAAGCGCATGTGTACGTGGATGACAGCATGCTCGAAACCCGGTAAATGGCTGTGCGCGGCACGCTCCACAGCTGAAACAGGAAGGTTATGGGAAGACAATAAGGAAATGCTGCAGTAGGGTAATTGGAGTACAACTGAGTAATTAACACCTATTAACTCACAGTGGGCCATTGACGGTAGCTACCAAGGCTGCTAGTAGCAACCTGCAAAACTGGATAGTGGAGGTGCCGGATTGCAAAGAAAAGAGAACTGTCACCGCAGAGTAAAGCAAACCTGCAGTAGATCGGCTATAGATCACATTTTGCAACACAATCCTGGGTTGGGAAAGTACAAAACAAGATAGCAGGCTGCTGGATGCATGCCTGACAATGGGAGGGGAATCATTATGTAAAGTGAAGGCAAGTGCAAGAGGTGATCCATGGCAGCTAAATGTAATTCAACACCAAAGGCACCACAATAGCAGTACCTGCGGTAAAACACATAAGTAAGATACCCTGCAGCTCTGATTATACATACACACCCTATGACATCATCAGCTTCCAAAGCACAATAGTATAAAGTGTGAAGGCACCTCACACACACTTGTGTATTCCCAGACACTGCACCATTGGTGTAAACAGATGGGGAACTTTTACAATGCACTTGTTGGGAGCAGCCATAACTGTGATTCATCACCATGTGTTGGAGACTGAAGGTGGTGTGGAGGATGATGCTGACAACCACCTCAGGCACCGGAGGAGGAGAAGAGTGTTCAGACCAAGGATAACCTACAAGGGGCTAGATGATCTGGAGATAGTAGAGTGTTACAGGGTGGACAGGGACATCATACAGCAAATCGCTGAGCTGTGCCGGCCATGCCTCAGAGTCAGAAACAACAGAGGGGAACCTATTCCAGTGGACACAAAGGTATGTGTAAGCTTGAGAATATTAGCCACAGGTACCTTTCAAAGGCCAGCTGGAGATATCATGAGGATCTCACAGGCATCAGCATCCAGGGTACTCCACCAGTTCCTGGATGCCATGTTTACCACATGCCAATGAGTATATATACTTCCCCCAAACTCAGGAGGAGTTGGCCAGCAATATGTGCCTCTTCCACCATGTGGCAGACTACCCGGCGGTACTGGGTGCAATATACTGCACGCACATACATATCAAGTCACCACCCGGTAAGCATGGTAGGCGCTACATAAACTGCAAGAAATACCACACCATCAACTGCCAGGTCATGTGCAATGCCTAGGGCATTATCACGGATGTATGCGCTGGCAGCCCTGGAAGCTACCATGACTCCCATATCTGGCATGCATCACAGCTGAACCAGGTATTTGTCAGGGGGGACATCCCATATGGCCACCTTGTGGGGGATGCTGGCTATGTACTGGAGCCATGGATGATGACTCCCATCAGAAATGCACACACACCCATGCAAGAATGCCATAATGAGGCACACACACATACCAGAATCATCATAGAGCGTGTGTTTTGGATGCTTAAATCATGGTTCCATTGCTTGGACATATCTGGTGGAGCCTTGCAGTATTCTCCAGCTACATGTGCCCACATCTTCATAATATGTGCCATGCTACATAATATGATCCTGTGTAAACAGCCGCAGCAGGGACATAATGGTGAAGGCCCTCACAGCCCACCGCAATTGCCAAGGGCATCACAGGCACAGAGGGATTCAGACCACGAACACCCTGTGCCAGCCCCAGTAGGCAGATGGAGGCGTGCCCAATATGCCCATGCCTTGGCAAAAAGAGAACATATAGCACATAAACTGACAGTGTAGGCCCCTACGGACTGACACACTTCTCCACCTGCACACACAGTAAAATGGATGGCACACACACACGACCACCTGTAAATTGTCATGTATAGGTGGTTTACTGTGTGCATTCTACATAGGCAGCCCTCAACTATTGCACACACAACAGCTATTGGCACAAGGTAAGATACCACCTGAACAGTAAATTATGCTAACAGCATGTGTTGATACTGTATGTATAGGTTCCTAGGTACATCGGGAGGTACATGCCTAATTGCCAGAGGCCATTCATAAGCCTAGCCAAAATGTGTCTGCTGTCGCCACCCCATTGATTAACTAACTGTCCCTCTGTGGAGCAGAGCCAATTGCAGGATCTCTGGGGTGTAACCACTGTTCCCCACCCACTCTGCAAGGATTCCCTGGTGTGTTAATGAGGGGCTCCATATAATGTAATCGGGGATGTAATTCCAAAGCATGGGGAGTACCCATGACAGGTATCTGTCACCCCAGCACTCTCCAGTTATGGTTGTGGCAAGGTGTAGCACATTACAGTGTGTGGCTCACTGTGACATGGATTCCCATAGCTGGAGCACATCCATTAAGCATCACTTGGACATACCATTAATAGGTGTCATCCATATGTAAACTAACTGAGTTACACATTTGTTTGCAGTATGGAGGAACAGCTGTAGTACATTCCACATACTAAACACCATAACACTTGTACAAATCCCAGATGCCCCAGTGGTAAAGCCACTGACTGTCTCGTGCATGTTCCCGGTTCCACTCCCTGCAAGGCCTGTTACGTAATTTTGATGTCTCAAATAATGGATGTTGGATGCAGGTCATTAGAGCACGTTTAAGCACATGTTAGCGGATTTTTGCGCCAACAAGTGCCGGTAAGCATCGTTTAAACATGACTACATGGATATGCGCAAAACAGTTCTAACCTTTGCTGAATATCGTGCAGATCATGTGCAAAGCTGCCCAGAACTGCTGAAATGTGCATTATTCACCCTTGTATTAATAGTGCCTGCTCTGAGAGGTAAAATGACCACTGCCAGGAGTAGAACACGCAACCATGTACACAATCACCTACCACTAAGCTACCTGAGATGTACTAACGGCAGGTGTGTATTGTGACAGGTTAAAACACAAAAGAGCAGAGTTCGGGAAATAGTATACACCACCATGTACCCAACGAAAAGTGTGTTTTCTCTCTCTCTCTCGCTCTGCATATATATATATATATATATATATATATATATATATATATATATATATATATATATAGTGAGAGAAAGGGTGATAGATATATGTCGATATATACGGATATACATATATATGCAAATATATAGATAGGGTAACAACATGTACACAACCATGGAGGTACATATAAATAGGATACTACCAAATACTGAATGCTTTACATACCGACACGTGTAATCACGAGGCTTAAAGACCAAAAGACCACAGTACCGGAGCACTAGAACTGCGAGTACTATTATCACGATGTTAAGGGATATTTAGTTAGTGCTTCTGGTGCTGCGGTCCAGGTAGGTACTGTGTTCAAGTGTGTTTCTGATTGCTGTAGTGTGTGTAAGTGTCTGTTCTGAGTGTGGTGTGGTGTTTCCTGGGGACTGTAATGTGTGTGTGTGTGTTTGTTTGCTTCATATGTCTGTTTGTGCTATCTTGGAGGTAGATTATTACAGTAGGTGTGGGGGGGGTGCAGCCACCCACATGGGGTGTGTATGGGGGCATGGCCACCTAGTCATACGTGGTGTAGGATGGTTTGTTTGGATGTGATGGGTAGCAGTGTGTCTGTGTGTGCATGTGTGTGTTCTGTGTTTGTGTTAGTTCCGGGAGTTTGACTGTCGCGAGTTTGAGTGTTCGGTATTGTGGGGTTTGGGAGTCTGTGAATGATAATGCGGTTGTTGGAAGTGTGTGTGTTTCTGAATCTGTGCGTATGTCATATACAGTGGTTGAAGTCTTCAAATATGTGCACAACATGGACCATAGCAATCACACATTCCACCATGACTGAACGTTATGAACAAAGGATATGGAGAGTATATATGTCTATACACTATTACAAATATGTGCTATGGACATGAGCTAAAGATAGGATTACCACCTGTCCCACCTTGCGAGGGACAGTCCCTCTATGTGTGGTAGTGTCCTGACCAAAATGAGTACAAATACTAATGTCCTACAATCTCGAGATGTTCTGCATGTTCCATATTTAATGTAATGGCTGCATAAAATAGTCATCTATATCTAAAATACCTACATTTAACAAGAAACAGGATAAGCAAGTAAACCGCTACAAGAATATAAGCTTTTATATAGGCATATATGTAAAGTTCTATACTTTGTACTGACCGTGGGTATGTGTTGGCCTCTAAAATCCAATGTGTGTCCTGCAAATGTCCCACTATGGCCATTTCAAAAGGTGGCAACCCAAGCCAAAGAGGTTCAGTCACCAACACAACTCCAATGAGTGCAAATATCTGTGACAGAAATACATGAGACAACTTTCATGTGGCAACATTTCATTACATACCAATGTATTTCTGAAGGGATTGAAGGACCAACATCATCTGCATGCTATATAGGAACCAATTAACAATGGCTTAATGAATTAGCCTGCAATAACCATAGTATTAGTCTACTAAATGATAGGTCTTCAATTAGGGAAGGAGCCCTCACACACATATGGAATATGTATAAATGCAGTTCCTACACACCTTCATCTGCTATGTACACCCACCTACATCTCCCCCACACCCGAAACAATTGCAATACAGACTGTAATAACATCGCAAACATCCACTCACCCTATGACATCTGCAGAAGCCTTAACATACCTTGTGAGAGACACACTATAATGGCCCTATGTGAAATCGTTGCTATTGTATAATGGCCAACAGACGCCGATGTTATAGGGTTTGGTTGCAATAATCCCATATCAGATGGCTGATATAACAGCTACACTCACATGTAAAACTACATCCTCTAGCCATTACACACAATCTATAGGGGCCATGAAGTTAAAATATCTCTGTGTGTCTCCATATAGCTGTTGCAATTCATCACAAACAACCCATCCAGGTCATCTTCCTCGAAGGTAGGGCAAAGGGACAACACCCAAGTGGTGTATTCAATTATATCCCACTGTTGCCATGTAAATGGCTAATGGAGTAGCTGCACAGCTGATGTGCATGTAATCATTTACACCGGAACACCAATTGGTGGCAGGATACCACAAGTTACTAGTATCTACGTATAAAAGGATGGCTTGTCATACATTCAAACCATATGTACATATGAGAAAACTGTTAAAACAGAAAAGGAATAGTGTATGCAATGCATATAGTAGGAAAAAGTATTATGTAGTGATGTATTGGTGAGCATAGTAACGCTCGTATAAATTGTGTGTACTGCTGTGGGTCACAAGGTAAACACCTCATACCCCTCAAGGGAAGCTACATAAGGACTTTAAACACAACAATTCCACTCCAGCCACTGTCAGTGGCAGGGTTTGTCCAACAAGTACGTGCCATAACAGGGGATAGTATATGTTGATATACTGTAACAGTAGGCATATGTATGGGCGTATAACTGAGAATAACATGTCTAAGATGGTCCTGCTGTGCAATTATGATTTGCATTGTGGGATATTATTGCAAAATTGTGAAATGTACAGTATTGTAGGTAGATATGTCTAACATTTTACATAGCATTACTGTTATATTATGCAAACATCAGGTATGTCTATTGGCATGTACAATACACAATAACAGGATACATATGACTTGTAGTCACCAGACAGTGTATTGGCATGATAGCTAATTGAAATGGAAGAGCTAGTCAATTATCCATGCACAAAGGACATGTAATAGCTTCATAAGTTCATAGTTAGGTACTATGCTGTCTGGCCAAGTTCATTCGTAAGCCTAACTACAGTGTTTTCACTTGCGGCACGTCCCTAGGTTAGTGTCCTGTGCCTGTGAACAGCAGATCCATTAATTTCCTGCACCTCTGTACAGCAGAGCCACTGCAGTGATCCCTGGTGTACATGTCTGTCTCCCATCCACCCATCGAGGTATCTCTTGAAGAGTGCTAGTGAGGGTCCCTGCCTGATGTACATATGAATCATGTTCCAAAACATGGTGAGTGTCCGGGTCAGGAATGTATCCCTTCAGCATGTCCTAGTCATTGTTGCATTTAGATACATATCCCAGAGCATGTGGCTCTCAGTGGCATTTGCTAATGTGGAGCATATCCATCAATATTGTTTTGGACATGGGCCTTGTATGTTCAGCAGAGATCACCTCTGAGTATGCGGTATGCAAATGAGTACAGCTGGGGTTTCTGTAGTTGGGCTGCATACGTCATCCTTCGGAGGTCAGTAATCCTCTTGGTGTGGTAATGTTGTGGTATTTAAAGCTGTTGTTGTTGTCTCATAAGGTACATCCCAAATAGGGTGTTGTACCCTTTAATGTGTTTCATAAGTCATGAGTAGAAAGGCACAATGGCTGCCTTTGTTCTGGCTACAAGCCCATTAGAGATTAGGGTGGCCACTTAGAAGCATATCCACACCACCTTGGCAATATGGTTATCAAAGGAGTGGATGCTATCTATGTGGGTTCTAAGATCCCTTATTATGTATTATGTATGTAGGGGACTACCACCTATGTGATAGCCCACGGGTGATTGGTGTAATCCAAAGGGGATGTCTATGCACCTTGTGGCATGCAGCTTGAGGCCATGTTATTGACACCAGGTATCCTTCCCAGTGACACCCTTATGGAGGGCGTCTGTATCAGCTGGTGAATCAATAATGGCCCCTAGTTTGCAGTCATCTGAAAACCTATTCAGAGTAAGTCCTTCTGTGCTAGCCTGTACCTCAGAAAAGCATATACCGAACATGAGGGGCCCTATGACCGAGGACTGGAGGATGCCAATTGTAACTGATTTACAGTAGGAACTAGGGTATGCTACCCTCACTGTGTGGGTTCTGTCCGTGAGCCACTTTGCATAACATCTCGTGACGTAGGGGTTGATGTGCAGGTGGATGTATATGTTGACAATACCAGAATGGGGAATGGTGTTGAAAGCCTTTGAGAGGTCAAGGTAGGCTGTGTGGACCTAATTACCCTCATCTACTGCCTTGGTAACTGTCTAAAAGGACTTCACCAGGTTTAGGAGGCATGGACTGGCCCTAACAAATCCAAAATGGGTGGGATCAAAGGTTTGGAGGCCACCAATGTCTCTGTGAATGAGATCCATGATGATGTGCTCCATAGCCTTGCAGAAGTCTAATCAAGCGTATAGGGCAATAGTTCCCCTGGTCCATTGTGGTGCCACCTTTGAGGTGTGTGATAACTGTTGCTGTGTGCCATTCAGGGGCCACAATGCCTTATGCAAGGCTATTAGTGAATATGGTGCCCAAGTGGGGAGCCATTTCTTTCTGAAGTTCGTGGAAATCGCAGCCTGGGATGTTGTATGGTCACATGGATTCTGTGTTCCTGGCTTTAGAGAGTGCAGCTTTGAACTGTGTAGTTGTGATCGCAGGGACTCTGCATTGTTCCTGTATAGATATGGGCCCTTTAGGGTGTGAGAGGTGTGTAAAGTTAGCACTGAACCTATTTGCCAGGATGTTGCCAATATTAGTCAGTTCTGTAATGTTCGTGCCCAACTGCTGTATGTCAGAGCAGATGTGGGAATCGTCATCGAGAATAGTGACATACCTCTAGAATGCTTTGTGGTAGTCCTTGGAATTAGTCATGGTAATGTTTATGTAGCTAGCTTTGGAGGATGTGATAAGGGATCTCTGATTCCTACTGAGGCTGACCAGGGAGCTCCTCCACTCATGGGATTGTACTCTACTTTGCAACAGTCTCCTCCTTCTGTTGTACATTATGTTCATGGCAGTGGACCACAAGAGTGGCGTCCATTTTCTGGTGGGTACCGTCATGGCTCTGTTTGGGATAGCATGATCCATGCAGTCATGTAAGTGCTAATTAAGTGCAGTTGTGTATGATTCAGCGGTTGTAACTGTATTGTCCATCTGCACGGGTGTCATGGCGTTTACTACTGCTGTCATAAGAAGCCTGAAGTTGGCTTTATAGAAATATTGTACTGTGTTTTCAGTAAAGGGTGTGGTGCTGGGATGTGGATAACAAGGATGATTAGCGTACGTTCGGATCTGACGAACGAGGAGATAACCCCAGGTGTGAAACACCAGTCACACATGTTGGTAATGACCAGGTCTAGGATATTGTTGGCCCTGGTGGTGGTGTGGATAGGGTGATCCAGCCGATTGGAGGTTATGAATCCCAGAAAGCGTTGGCCTAATGTGTCGGTACATGAGTAGGTATCCCAGTTAATAGTGGGGTAGTGTCAGTCGCACATCAGTAGTTTCTGTTTGAACCCTACTTTCCAGTACACCAAGAAGTGAGGACCATTAACCGTGGGGTATATTGTGGAATCTGTAGCAAGCTACAATTTGTATAGCAGTTATGGCCAGAGTTAGTTGCACTTGGATTACCTCAGATGCATTGTGTTAAGCAACCAGCCTGCAGGTGTGGATATCCTTGGGAAATATGGACACACCTCCGCTGTGGGTGTTCCAGTCCTGATTACATGACTGAAAGGTGTGGTATGAGTAATAGCCTTGTAGTGCAGGGGTGCTCTCAGGAGCCTAGAAGCAGGTCCCAGTCACTGCACAGATATCGAAGTAGTCCATTGCAAGGAGTGCCTCGGGTGAGTGCGTTTGAGATGAAGATGTCAAGCATTGAGTAGCATTACCCTCAGGTTTTGCTTGCCTGTTCCTGTTATGGTGGTGAATATGTTATTTGAACCATGCCTAAAACAGGCACTATAGGAGCAGCAAGAGCCTTAGACATTATCCGTAATCCCATGGCCGACAGATGCAGGCCATCTGTGCTAAAGCATCGTGTTCTGTCGACCATGTCATTCAAAGAAGACAGATACTGGATACCCTTGGAATGACACCAGAAGCATAGCCAATTGTTGAAGTAAATAATTCAGTCCTTGTACTGTGCTATCAGTCTGGACGAATCCCGAATGTTTCTCAGGTCTAGGGCGATACCTGCCTGGGCTACAAGATCAGAGAGCTATTCCATGTCTCTGTACATGTAGTCCATGAAGGTACATCTCAGGGCATTCACACTAACATGGAGAATGACACAGTCATATTGTACCTGTTGAGGAGTGACCTGAGTGCATAGGTTAAGTTGCGGATCCCGTTACCCGACAGGCAGCTGACAATAACTATCACCTTGTGTAGCCTGCTGAGTGGGACATCAGTGTGACTGCCTATAGAGTCACCTATGACTAGTGTGTTGGGTACGTTATATTGCCCTATTGGCTGTGGTTGATGGGCATACTGAGTCTGTGGGCTATAAGTAATTAGTGTTGTGTTGGGTGATGGGGGAGGCCTGCGTTTCTGCTTTGGAGTTCTCTGTTGCCTAGACAGAGTAGTATTTAGAGGCTCCGCAAATGTTGTAGTCTTACTATGTGTGGCCTGTGGTGGTGGAGATCTAGTGAGACTATGTGATGAGTGTGCTGTGGTGCAAACGTTTAACATCCCCACATGACTGTGAGGTTCAGTCTGGGTTGGAGAGAGCTTTACCTCCAGCATGGCTAGATATGTGCATCTCCCACAGGTTGTAGTGTTGTATGTTAGGAGGGGAGTATTGACTGTGTACACGAGACAATTTCTATATTGCCTCATGATGCCCATATTCATCATATAGACAGACGATAACACTGGGAATTGACACTTGGACATGCCTGAATATTTAACTATTTCCCACTAGATGTGTGAGGAAAGTGTGTACAACAGCTGTTTTACTCTAAGCAAGTGGGGAATGTAAGTACAAACAGTGTTTACATGTAGGTAATGAGGAGGATTGAGTGCTATAGTAATTAGTAGCTCATGAAGTGCTTACATGTTCTGAACAAGTGCTGAGCATGAATGTCGGATACATAAACACACTGTCCCCCACAACAGGTACACAATCACATATCCATGAACACTACAGAACCCCTGTAACCATAACTATGATGGTACAAAGTGCACTCAGGCTGCATGGGACCTGCCCACATCCCTGGTTGTATCATACACATATGGCAAAACAGTTTGCTCTACACATACACATCATGTAAAACATAGCTTCATGTCAGTCTGTGAAAACACTGAATGGTGCACACCAACAGCTCTCACACCCCACAAAGTGGAGACACCATTCATAATGGGAGGCACTGCACTACTACCCGGCTGAGTCTGGTCTGAAAGTCCATGAATCTTAATCAACATATATGTTGTTAGCAGTACAGATGTAGATGACAGTACGGAGGATTTCACACTGCATATCATACCTGATACAGGTCATAAGACATCATCACCCATACTGTGTTGCACCTACACTCAATATACTAGATGTACCTCTGTATGTCACAGGAGTGTTCTGTCAGTGGACTGCTGACAGAAACAACACTACAAAAGGTGTCTGAGTAATATGTGCATATCACACCAGTGAAACAGGGTTAATTTGTTGTACCCCCCCTCATTGTAGCCCATACCACACAGACAAATGGGAGACATCTGCCTATGTAAGTATGTGAATGGATATGACTTAGGAGCAATAGCTGACTCAGTGTTGTGGAAAACCTACAGAATGGGCTTTGTGGGTGAGGTGTTTGACATATGTGCACAATCTGACAGCTGCATATCGCATTGTCACCACTAGGTTAATAACCCTGTACCCATGAACTAACACCTAGGCAGTGGTCAACATAATGGAGACTGTGTGTAAGGGATGGTGCTGTGCAGTTTACCTCCCTGAGCTAGTGACATCACCAAGCCTTTTAGGTAGTCATAAGATGCAACCCTAGTCATGACAGGCTGCCATCCATGAACATGGAGATCATTGTACAGCCATACTCATCACTCAAGTGACCAATATCAGATCACATATCACCTTTAAGGGGTATTGCCCATGTTTGGATGGGCAACACCCGCCTTTACAATCCTCATCTCCACTATGTAGCATGATGCCTACCCTGCATAAAGACATGTCCAACACTGTGATGTTGGACATGACACACATACATAACCTGATCTGAAATACATATGTCATGGACATCCACCTTCCTAGTACAAGGATCGGCACATGCTGGACAGATCCTTGTGCCATACACGTGACATACTCCTGCCATACTATGCAATCCTGTCCAGCAAAGCTGCACATTTCACTTCTGTCAGATATGATGTGATGACCGCATGGTAGATGTATCATTAAACGTCTGGATCAGTTATGTGGCACTGTTTCACATGGCGCCAGAAACATGGCTGTCGGCTACAGCTAGGTAACCTTACATCCTGTGCTCATACATGGCCCAGGGTATACAGACTACTACATGACCTTGGCCGTACATGCTATAGTTGATAACCATCCCTGCAAATACCATCCGGCTAGCCAGTGTCCCATGTGTATCACATGTGCAACACAGGCGATACGTGGCAGGATGTTGAACTGTTGTACAGTGCTGTGTAGATGTATATGGCAAAACACGTGCATGTAAAGGCTTCCATGTGCATGTCTGCATTGTTACAGGTCATGTCCATTAAGGCAGTGTATGTGTTGATATGTGACATATACACAGCATCAAGGTCAGCAGCATTAATGTGGACACATCCAGGCATGTGCTGATAGGTAAGAACACCAGTACAGGCAAACAGACATGCCCACATCAAGACAGCATCCACATGGAGTATGAGCAATGTAATCAGATGACACACATATATGGTGATAATATCCAATCCCCATTGGGTGTCACATGTGTGTGACACAAACATGTCAGTGGTGTCAGTGTCATGAAGATTTGCAAAGACAACTGCTCATATGTAATAAATGTGATACACATGTATGTGCAGCTGCATCTCTGAGATACTGTGACCTGTCTCCATCATTATGTCTTCCAGATATGCCGCGAACAAGGCTCCCAGCCTATACCCACTTGGAGGATGAAGCCCTTATACCTTACCTCCAAGAGAGCTATGATGTCTTGTTTAGCCATGTGCCACAGCATGCACAGCAGCATGATGACCTGAGGCAGGAACTTCGCAGGAGGGTTAATGATGTGGGTGGCCATAAATGCACATACCAGCAGGTGTGTAGACACTGCACGGACCTAATCAGACGTGCGAAACAGTGTGTGAATGCAATCACCTGGGAACAAGGTGCAACAGGTGGTGGACCACCAACCCAGCCCCCACTCACACATACCGAGGAGCTACTGGCCAACCTGGGGACACCGTCAGAGCAGAATCCACAAGCCTTAGCTGCCATCGTGGAGGTGGGTGTTTCTCAACCACCGAGCCTGGATTTGGCTGGTAAGTCACTACTGCACATATAACTTTTATATCCCATATAGTTGCATGTGTAACTGTACAATATGTAATGTAACATCATATGCAAGGCATGTATACACACATGCCGCATACTATAGTATGCTACTTTGTGTATGCACACATGTGAATACTCCATAGTATATCTTATTGTACTGGCGAATGTGTTAACATGCACATTGCACTCTGTATCTGTCATACAGTTGTGGATAATGATCATACTGCTGTGTCACCCCTATATAGGTACCTCTGGAGTTCCGCAGAGACAGCAGGCCATTGCAGGTGAGACAATTATAAGTATCAGGCATGTTAATGCACAGATCTATTTGCCCGGTGGCCAGTTAACACATGTACACTTAATGTATGGTCCGGTCACAATATACAGGTCACATCTTTAATCTATCACACTGGCTACCCATGTGCAATACTTACAAACTAAGTGAAACACTGACATGAAACCTCAGAAACTGTCATTGCTAGATGTGTGGACAGCTGTGCATACAACGGTGGAGGTGTTGTTCAATGTAGGAATATGTACTATACATCAGAACTGCACATGTGGGGTACACAAACAGTAATACCCAGTGAACTGGAGTATGGGCAGCCCACAGGATTCACCATTCTGGAATATGCCCCTGTAATGAGTGCACACATTATGCTGTGCCATGTGACATGCCCATGACATGTAGTGGTCCGGCTGCAACATTTTCTCACTATCCCATAAAACATACCCTACATACCAAACATACAATCCTTTGTCTGCATAACCCTGTGGACAGTGGAGTATCTGACATCTATGGGTGTATGTCATATGGGACAACACAGACATGTGAGACAGATGGCCATCACAACCGTTTGGCCAACACATGTTCACACATGGCCTTGGAGGATGTCCAGAGACATGTAGCAGCACACAGTACATGTGATGTGCTTGTGTGTTCACCCTGTTGTACATTGGCTACACATGGTCCCACTATAGCCTTTGTTGAATGATTATATTACAGATGAGGAACACTGGACATCCTACAAGCCTGTGCACAGCTTGTGGAGGTGTAACTTCATTCAACCACATAAGATGTATTGAACATCATGACTGTATCACAGCATGACAGTAGTCACCTCTACAGCATTCACATACATACACAGACAACCACATCAGGCCACAGATACAGTAAATTTCCCTTGCTGCTATTGGACATCACTGTCAGCCGTGCACCTCATGTGAGTGGTACAGAAATGTCATGTGGGACATGGTGCATTGACAAGTCTGCCATGTGTGGAAATGGTTGCCAGGGAGCTAAAATATGTTTTCAGATGTGCAGGGGTGTAATTCATATGTCCTTCAGTGACCTGTGTCACACATTACACATCATGGTTTACTGTGTATACACCTCAGCAACGTGGGTCACAATCCACAGTATATATGTATAGTGTATGCACAAAGTCATGGCTATGCACTGTGTGTGTAATCCACACTGTATAGCAATAGAGACGCCTCATGATTCCATGCAATGGCACTGTGTCTGTACTTCACACTATATAGCAATATAGATGCCTCATAATACCCTTCAATGGTCTTGCACATCTGCTAAAAGTGCATTTTATCTGTAGGGAGCACAGACAACACTGCAATGTGACACCATTACACCACTGTACATGTGACAGAACACCATTGTGTCAAACATGTATGCATGTCAATGCACACGTCAGCAGATTACATGTCATACTACATGTTAATGTCAATGTCATATGCCACACATCAGCCATGTGTACTGTTAACCTGTGCTGGTCCACATGGTGTAACACAGGGATGCATGCTTACTACCATGATTGTATGAAATGCATGGCTTCTGCTATGACACATGCTTGCTGTTGTGTGCAACCCAGGGATGTATGATAACTACCACTATTATTATCTGAGCTGCATGTCGTCTGCTGTATCACATACATGTTGCATGCCTTCTGTCAAATCACATGCATGGTGTGTGTGTGTGTGTGTGTGTGTGTGTGTGTGTGTGTGTGTGTGTGTGTGTGTGTGTGTGTCTGTATTGTAATGTAGAGTCTTTGTTTGCCTTCACAGGTGATGTAGGTGTGTTACCCTCCTGTGGTCCCTCTGATGTTAGTGTCCTCACAGACTCTAGCAGTGATGATGAACATATGATTGAAGCACAGGCTGGGTTGTTAGGGGCTGAATCTGTGCCATTGGTTGCCATTCCACCTATATCCCCCTCAACCCTGCACACAGATCTCATGGCAACACATATCCCATCACCAGTGGCCATAGAGGAAGGGCAGTTAGCTCATGGTAGCTTGGAACAGGAATGTGTGGTGGCTACGGAAGGTGTGTATTCACACCATGGTGTCAGTCAAATGACTGGAGATGGGCCACACAGGCATGTGGCCAGTGCTGCTCGTAGGAGGACCTCTGGCCGACATGCCCCTGCAGGACAGAGATCAGCAGCTGGTGTCACCAGACGCATGTTTCAGACTGTAATGGTGGTACAAGCACGTGCTGAATGGCAGAACAGAAAAGGGCAGAGGCTTCAGAGGGCTGCTATCCATTCTTTAAACGACAACATCCAGGCATTGGTAAATGCTCAACAGCAGATTGCTGATGTTTTGGACAGATGATTGGGTGACATGGTTGGAATCCTTGACCGTGGCATGACAATCCGCAAGCGTGAGCTGTCTGTGCTGGAACATCTGGTAGGAGTGATGTGTAGGGCACATGGACGTAGGCCAGCTACATTACCTGGTGCAGGTCTTCGTGAATGAGCTACCTTACATGCCTGCTCCCATAGTGGCGGTAGCAGCAGCAGGGAAGCTGGTGCTGCGCTGTCCACACCAGGACACAGCAGATCAAGTGAATGTGGACCTGGACGGTCACAATGGGGACACGGTTCCAGTGGACATGTGTCATTGGACAGTACCCAATCTGCACCTCTGCCTGGTAGTGCATGTGCAACTCCTGACAGGCACAGGTCACGTGGCTGTGGCCGGATACTGTGAGCTGTAAAACCTGGTCTGTACAGTCTGGAGCTGTCAATAAAACCCCTGTGTAGGCCAGATACATGTCAGAACTGTGTGCACACATACACGCACACACCAGAAACATCTGTAGGGCACCGCAACACTCACATGCATAACAACCACACATGGCTAATTAGATCACAGGCCCTAACCCACACACATGCTGTCATCCACTGGTGCAGCCTAGGCCCCTGACAAACATTATCAACGTGTGCATGTGATGATGCCTGTGCCGCATCCCTGTCATCCACACCATCGATGCAGGGACATGCTCATATGGTCGGATGCACAGGGTGAACAGAATAGGGAGATAAGTGTAGATTACAATTGTTGTGTACTTTTGACACGCAGCAGACATACCATGTAGTACAGGTTTAGAATGCATTGTTTTCTGTTCACAGTATGTGTCTTGGTAACAACAGTAACAGCATGTTGGTAATGATGTCCTGTTTCCCTCCTTCAGGTCTAATTGCATGTGCCATTGAGTACCAGTGTTTGCAGTTTCCCATGTGTAAATGTTGACTACTCACAGGCATGCATGGCAATACCAGCATGCTATTCGTAGCTTCAACCTCACTTTTAGAAAGGCTGGCATTCCAAAGATGTCTACTCATCTACTGATCTAGGAGCATGGGAGCTGTGTACTAAGCTACAGTGGCTAGAGACATGACATCCATACCAGGTGACATCACAGGTACAGTTACATGGGGCGGGGAGTTTACATAGCGGTCTAGCTGATGACAAGGGTAGAGGCCAGTTGATAGCCTGAGGCCTCACTGTGTAGCAGTAATACACATTCAAATGACAGGATGAGAACACACAACTACACACACACACACACACTCACACACACACACACACACACACACACACACACACACACACACACACACACACACACACACACACACACACACACACACACACACACACACACACACACACACACACACACACACAGGTATTCACACACATGTATTCAGACACAGTAACATGCCCACACTCACGGGGTCAACGACACTGTAACACACACACACTTGATAATGTTGAGGTGAGGACCCCTGCCTATGTGGTAATCACCATGACAGTACTGTGCACCCACATGACACGACACAAAGAATGAACATGTACAGGTAGTCAGTAATGCCTAAGATCGACAGCATCAACAGGGTAGTAGATTGCATTACCTGGAGAGGTTAGGGGTCCTATCTGTTCACTATGGTAACATGCATCCTCACTCCATGGACCAGACAACCATACACACACACACACACACACACACACACACACACACACACACACATATATACACTCTGGAGTCCACAATTGAATGTACCTATGTCATGCACATACAGATAGCTCACGTGTGTGATACACCTCACCCCTGCCTATGTCTTGCTTTCTACACTGCAGTATGTACAGATCTCTACAACAGTGTACAGGGGTGTGAGTAACAATTGGGATGCATTCCCCACCATACGTGGCATATATGGACACACAAGCAAACACACATGGCAGTACTGTGAATCAAACACTATCTTATGATACGTATGACAGACATGCAGCAGTACTGCCCACATTACAATGTGTACCGATGCTACCTTTGGCAATTGTACTGATATATGAACACAGGAGGTCTTAAGTGTTACAGGTGTCAAGTGATTTACAGTCAGTGACACCCTGACCGCTGTGTAGGTTGTATGTCTTCCCCTTCAATTAACAGAGACATAGCTTAGTGTTTGCACATGTTATGGTAGGACGGCTTGTGACACACCTGTGAGCTGTCTTCAGCAAACATCCATCTGCAAAGATGGCCCACCACTTTTGTCCACACATCCATCCATACCTGATGTACATCTTACCGTACTGTCAGTATTTCACCATATACAGTTGGCAATGATGGGGCTGCATTGCAACTGCATGTTGTAGTAAGACACAGATCACCTGCAAACATCAGCTACTGCACACGCATGGTAGCTGAACGCACACCACTACATGTACATGTGTGTAGGTGCTACGTTCCTGTCATTTAGCCATCTTTGTAGGCATTGCAATTGGTGGACATGTGTGATGACATACATGACACGTGGACTGTTGTATGATATGATAGTTGTCATGGGTAACCAGTACAGAGGGAATGTTAACTCAGTCGACATTCCTATCACACCTTATGTACTGTTAGCATTCAACAGTCATGGACCTACCTTCCATGTGCATGTGTGTAATTGCTGTAGCCACCTGTCTGCATGAAGGATAGCAACAGCTATGCTATGTACATATGTGGTGTGTGTGGGGCATGTACATATCCACGGCAGGTACATGTACGTCATATCCAAACATGAGAGTGTTTACTGGTGTACAGCAACAGTCATCTGTTACAGCTGTATATGATCCAGGGCCTCTGTTATGTGTACAGCCAACCTGGTTATGAACAGTGGTATCATTGCATTGCATAACACATGATGCAACTGTGTCAGTACATGAGTAGTCTGCACAGTTGCTGTAGAGCTTGGTACAGTCCACTGGTCATGGGTCACATGGTGTTGTACTAATATATGTTCTACCACATGTATGGGTGTGTATTCCTGGTCCAAGGACATGGTGATGTTTGAGGGCTACATCCTAGAATGTGGCTTTTGACACTGTGATCTGCACCTGACACATCTGTGATGCCTTTTGAGGGTGTACTGGTCAGTAATTGTGAGTGGCCTTCATGTACGTGGGGACATCACCACCTGGAGCGGTCCGTAACAGTGTTATGGCCCACATGTCTGTATCCGAAGTATACAGTCGTAGTGCTATTGTGCATAACTGAGCCTTCAGCCAGGTTTTCCTCACTGCACAAATGACAGTATTCCCCATTGTTGGATCTACATTGGCAGCTGTGATTACAAACGCTACACATCTAGCACTGTTTAGCATACACATACAATGCAGTTGTCCTCTAGGTGTCAGGGTGTTAACCTCGTCTCAGGACATTCGTCTATGAATGGCACTATATGGGTGAAGTAGCCACTCCTGGCAGGACATCACCACAGGTAGTATTAGTGTGCCAGGTTTAGATTGGTACATCTAAGGTGATGGACAGCAGCAGACGTTGTGTAGAAGACTGGTGTCAGATATATGTAGTGCAGTATTCATGCTAACAATGAAAAGTATCAACACCACTGTGCCCTTCTGTGTTTAGAATCAGAGTGCATACAAAACAGCCCTTTGCTACTAAGTGTGTGAGCATGCCCAGTATGATGTTGTGTAGATGGACACGTAGTGCATTCCAAACAGCCATGTGCTACTAAGTGTGTGAGCATGCCCAGTGACACCTTGTGTCGGTTATGTGCCTCTATGTGTATGGGCATGGCCATTGTAACCCTGTATAGCGATAGTGGTCATCCAGGAAACTGATGGCCATACCGCACTTCAGGATGGATTCCTACATTGAACACACTGGTTCACAAGTGTGTACATCGTAACTGCCGGCATCCATGTCGATGTCCGCATTCCTAATAGGTCATATTGACAGTCTTGAAAGGTGTAGTGTCTGTAGCATGGCTCGTATCTATGTAGTATTGTAATAGTGGTCTATAGATAGGCAGTTGTCCTGATCACACCACTGGCATGTGTTTGTCTCCGTCTGCCTGGGGACAGTAATATGCTTTTAGACTGCTCACACTCCATAAATCCCTATCGGCGTCTTTTTCATTGCTGATGATGTCACCCACCTAGAAGTATGGCTCTGGGAGTGCTGTGTCTCAGTAATCTCGGTAGCGCATTCTGTAACTGTGTAATGCTGTAGTGTGATAAGGTAGTTAGGTCTGTGTTCTACTCCCAGCTATGCCAACTGTGTGTGTGCATTTCCATCTGCCTGAGAACAGAATAATGCTTTTAGACTGCTCACACTCAATACAATCCCTATCGGCATCTTTTCCATTGCTGATGATGTCACCCACCTAGAAGTATGCTTCTGGGAGAGCTGTGTCCCAGTAATCTCGGTAGCGCATTCTGTAACTGCATAATGCTGTAGTGTGATAGAATAGACAGGTAGGTGCTCTATTCCAAGGCATGACAGGTGTGTGTGTTTGGCAGTCATATCCTATGTGTTGGTATCTGTGAGTGGCTAGCTCCAGGATGTGTTGAGGAGCGTGTTTTGTTGTTTTCCTATATAGTGTCCAAAAATGTCACAATCGCCCAAGAGACTGGGTCTGCAAGACATCCACATACATTTGCCAATAGGTCTGGTGAGTAAATATCAGTAGCCCTAATCTTACCATTAATACAGTCTGAACCCATGTGACGCAACGAAACACACTTGCCTTGATAGTAACGCCAGTACATAATGCAGGAGGTGCATGTGGTTTCCTTTTCATTCTTGTCTAATGCTTTGGTGTCACGTGGTCTGCTGTTGAGATATAAATTCTATATCTACGTATGTGTGTGTATATGTATATGTGTGTGTGTGTGTGTGTGTGTGTGTGTGTGTGTGTGTGTGTGTGTGTGTGTATATATATATATATATATATATATATATATATATATATATATATATCTATATGTGTGTGTGTGTGTGTGTGTGTGTGTGTGTGTGTGTGTGTGTGTGTGTGTGTGTGTGTGTGTGTGTGTGTGGACATTAGCACACATAAATCTACGTGTCCTATACTACTGAATGCCAGTGCTGGATAATCTGTACGTGATCTGCCATGGCTTAGTGGTAAAGCACATCATCTGTGGTGTTGTGGGTCCCAGGTTCAAGGCATGTACAGACCGGTTATTTTGTTGCTGGGAAGAACAAGGGACATCGAATACAGTGATAGTAAGGCACTTTTAAACAGTTGTGTGCAGATCTGCACGACAGTAAGCAGTGGTTATTATTTTGGAGGTTCAGTATGGGTCATGTAACTATGCATTAGAAGATAATACTATGCAAACGAGGTGGAAAATAGTGAATCCCATTTATCCCCAGGGTGTGATGCAGATCCCAAGAGTGTATATGTATAGATAGCAGGGTGCAGGACTCGAATATAGGTGAAAGCATGGGGGCGGAGTGTCAGGCATACTGTACGTACATTGGAGCCCCTGTGCCTCGGGATTGCTCCTGCCTTAGCATGCCTAAGCTAGGGGTGTGTCTATACCTGCCTAGTGCAATTGGGATGGACAACAGCAGTAGGAGAGTAGTCAAGGTGAACAAGCTGGGCAAACAGGTGGTAATTAACACAATCAGCAGATTACATGCCCAGCCCGGCCCAGAACACTACAATAAATTGAGCAAGCACCATACCCACAGGATTTTTCCAGACTCTACACCACCGGTGTATACATGCGGGGAAATTTTACTAAACAATCCAAGAAAATGAGAATGGCTGCAGCAGGCAACATAGATCAACATGTGCAGGAGGCTGAGGGTGGTGAGTATGTGAATGCTGCCGAACAACCCCCAGTGAGGAGACAGAGAAGACTGTACAGACCCAGGGTAACCTACCAGGGGCTACATGAGCTGGAGATAGTGGAGCCCTATGGGGTGGACAGAGACCTCCTATAGCAGACTGTTGAGCTGTGCCGGCCACAACTGACACATCGAACAGGCCGAGGGAAACCCATCCCAGTGGATACCAAGGTTTGTGTAGGCCTAGATATATTAGCCACAGGTATCTCCCAAAGCACAACTGGGGATATCATGGGGATCTCACAGGCATCTGCATCCAGAGTGTTCCACCAGTTCCTGGATGCCATTTCACCACATGCCAGTGAGCATGTACATTTCCTCAACATACGTGAGGTGTTGTCCAGCAATATGCGTCTCTTCCACTAAATGGCAGACTACCCTGGGGTAGTGGGTGCTATAGCCTGCATGCATGTATGCATCAAAGCACCACCCGGTGAGCGGGGTAGGGCCTACGTTAACTGCAGGGGCATCCCCTCCATCAACTGCCAGGTCATATGCGATGCCCAGGGGATTATACTGAATGTGTGTGCTGGCTGCCCTGGAAGCTATGACGATTCCGATATATGGCATCTGACGCAGCTGTACCACACCTTTGCCAATATGGACATCCCCTACGGTCACCTAGTGGGGGGTGCTGGGTACCCACTGGAGCCGTGGCTGATGACACCCATCAGAGATGCACACACACGTGAACAACTACACCATAATGAGGCACACACACAGGCAAGACATATAATTGACCGTGTGTTTGGGATGCTCAGGTCACGGTTCCGTTGTCTGGACACATCCAGTGGAGTCTTGCAGTATTCACCAGCTACATGCACCCAAATTGTTATGGTATGTGCTATGCTGCACAATATGGTCCTGTGGAAACAGCTGCAGCAGGAACAGCATGTGGCAGGGCCACACAGCCCCCCACCAATGCCAAGGCCTGTACAGGCACAGAGTGATTCAGAGGAGGAACTACCTGAGCCGGACCCAGTAGGCGGAAGGAGGCATTCCCAGTATGACCTGACCTTGGCAAAGAGGCAATGCATAGCATATGCACTGACACAGTAGGTACCCAGGGAATGTCATCCTCTCTGACTCGCACAGACAGTAAAAGGGATGTCAAACATGACACTACCTGTGCTTAGCCATGTATAGGAAGTGCACTGTGTGCATCCAACATAGGCAGCCCTCCAGCACCATCCACAGGTCTGGCACACCCTCAAAGTAAGTCAATCAACCTACTATATAGCAGTTGTATTAGAATGTGTTTTTACCTGTATCTATGGTATGGATAGGAGCATGCAAGGGAATTTGGTGGCCGAATGTTAGGGCAATGGACAGTACACGTCCATAGTGGCACCATGACATCTGTAGCACATACTGGGGTCACGATAAAAGCCAGTAGTACACAGGGTGTCTTAACCCACTGCGGGTAATGGGCTGAACATCATGTGTGTCCATACAGCCTACACAAGTCTCAACCAGCTGGACAGGTGTAGACCAACACAGACAAATGCTGTACAATGGCTTCTGAATATGCCCAATGGATGACCCCCTCCCCTCACAGACACACACAGACAGACTACAGCAGGCCAGGCTGTTGGATGTAGGTTGTGAAGGCTAGGATGTCTGAAACTAATATGTTGGTAATTACAGCTAAGATCTGGAGTACACTTGTATTCCTCTAGCCAACACGTTAGGTAGGTCCACACACTGAAATGGAGTACCTGACATACCAGTACAGTAGTAGCAAAAGTGTACAACTGTCAGCTGTGCCCCGCCCCTCCAACCTACACATGTAACAGTCATGTGTGCCCCCCCCCATGCTGTGTAGGAATGTGGATACAGTCGGATGTCCCCCCATGCTGTGCAGAAATGTAGCAACAGTCAATGCCACATGACTGATGGATACCCTGCAGACATGGCATGCCACCTGTCAGTGTACAATGCATAGGTCGGCACCACAGTACTGACTACCTGGACATGTAACACATGCAATCCAGTTGACCATACTGGGCATGCTCAAACACATTAAGGTATGACGGTAATGTCAGTCGACAACATGCGGAACGGTCATACTGGGCATGCTCACACACAAGATGGCCAGGTCTGCAAACACCAGTGGTCCGGACACATTTGCCGGTACATTGCTATACTGTTGGATGACTGTGCTGTATGGTATGTGTGTGCTACTGTCTATTGTCTGTATATTTTCCATGGTGTATTGGTAATTCACATTAGCTGTGTGCGCAGGGTGTTGCTACCAACACTTGCAAAGGACGGTTCTTTGTTTGCGGCCAGAACAAGGCCATTGGATACGGAGTGAGTAAGGCACATTGCAGCAGTTGTGAGCTGTTGTGCGTGGGTTTGCATGCTGACCTCTGGTTACAGCTTCTTATACTTGTTTAGACTCCACATTTCTTTAACAGTGCAATACTCGCATACTGGTAGCCAAACATGCTTACACCCACTCGCTCCTTCACTTGCGCATGCACCAACATTGGTGCTTGCATTTGTCACTCACACTGGGTGAACAAGATCCCTTGTGATGCCTATTACATCGGACAACATGATTACAGTATCAGGTATGGCTGACCATTAGGCGACGGCATGGCGTTCGACTGTACGGAATCGGCGGCCTGTCCAGTGAGTTAATCATATTATATGCGTGTTTGTTAGAGAAATATGTATTTGAATATATGTGAAGTGCTAGTTTAAAAGCAAAGTAGTATGTAATACATTTTATTCTATTAATGATATGACAAAAAGATGAATTCATATGTAATTGCAAGAAGTTTTTGAAACTGCAGTGTGCCTTGTTGCAAGTTAGCATCTGACCCTGGCAGCTGCTAGCTCAGCAAGTTCTAATGTTTATGCTTTTCACAAGTGATTATCTGCTGGGTCAGGAAATTAAATATGTGAAATAATGAAAATCTTCTGCTCTTTCCTGCTGGGACGATTGGTCTTGTGTATGTGTTACTAGATAACACACAGCTGTTGGGAAAGTGTTACAGGGGAACAAAGAAGTGTATTAGAAGACTGAATCTGCTATTGTATTTGAACTAGCCTGGAACCTTGAAGAAGTAACTTTACAGAAAGACATTATGTCTGACCAGGTGGTGAGCAAGGCCGTATTGTTACCAGAGGAAAACTTTTTTTAAATATACAGCATCAGCATTATTTTATGAATAGAATACTGTAAGCTAAAGTGATGTAAATGCCCTGTGACTGACCACATCAGTAAGGTGGGCACAACTTGAATGTAAGTAACTATAAAAATTGTGTGCTTCCTGTTTCATGTCAGACAAAATTCTGTACTTGTACGTTTTTTGCCTCCTGGTGTACACTAGTAAACTTTTGAACCTGAACCTCCTGTGTATTGATCTTTTATTTTATTTAACAGTTTGGTCCTTTGGACCGGAAATCCCTCAGACAGCTGCAGATCAGAGTCTACCAGTGGTCGAATACTGTGCAGGAGAAGTTACCGAAACGGTTCTTCTTGGGTGAAAAGACCTCCGACTGAATTGTCGTTTAAAGAGGCTGGCCACTTTCTGATCTGTGGCCGAAGAGCGGATCCTGGATGGCTCAATACCAGAGGCTCAGGTAGGAAGACTTTTGCCTTTTTTCTGTTTTAGATCAGGGACTAGGTTACAGTAAATATTGTTGTCAAGATTTGTTATGCAGATCAGGGACAAGAGGAATTACTGTGTATTTGGTCATAGATCAGGGTAACAGAATAAGGTAGGCAGTTATTCTAGATAAACTGTGAAAAGAACTGAAATTTTGGTACCACGTGATAAGAAGGGTTACGTAACATTTTCTTTTAACATGGGAAATCAGTGCACTAAAACATTGCGAGATCCGCCCCTAACCGAAGACGCAAAATATATGCAATCACAACGTTCTAATAATGTTAGGTATTATACGAAGTAGGTTAACAAATATGAATTAGATGGTAAATTAGATAAAACTTCACTGGTTAAACTCCTTAAGCAACTTAAATCTGATGCGGAAGGTCAGGCAAAAAAGCAACGCCAGTTAGGCATTCCTCAGGCACACAGGTGGATTGAGGAAGCAAACCGTAGGGAACAGAAGACTAAAAATTCAAAAGCATTATTTTTAGATAAAGAAGATAATAACATAGTAATAGCAATGGCTCCTCCTCCCCTGCCCCCTCTATTGCCTTTTTCAGGATATGAAGTGGGTGGACAGGCTGGTCCGCCTCCGCGTTATCCTGAGGTCTCAGTGAGACCACAACCATTTGTTAGAGATACTATTGAAACTAGGTCCCGAACACATAAAATACATGGGGATGCAGAATCGTATCAAATAGAGAGAAACCTACAGGATGAGAATGAGGAAGAAATGTGTCCACTTATAGAGGTCCCAAATCCTCAGGCAGGACAGGCAGGGCAGGACCCAACTCTCTTAGTATACAGGCCATGGACACCGGAGGATATCCGGAAAGCTACTGAGGGAATTCCCCATCCAAAAATTAATTTTACAAAATTTTTAGAAGATTTGCAAGGCATGAGGTTGAGTTACCACTTGAATGGGGAAGAAGTAGAAAAAGTAGTCAGTCAAATTATAGGTCCAGATTGGCACATGATTTGTGGCACCTGGAATCCTCGTAATGCAGAGTTTAAACCACTCCCACATAGTGACGCAAAACTAGACAATAGAGTGAAAGGTCTTACAGACCGAATTTCTGAGAAATGGAAACCTAGAGCAGACTGGACTTGCATTAACCAATGCATACAACAGGAAAATGAGATGGTAGATGGGTACTATGCTAGATTATTGGAATGTTTTAATAACCATAGTGGTATGACAGTTCCTGAAAATCAAGTGAATGATTCCCCGTATGAACAACAATTGAAAAATGCATTTTTAAAAGGTTGCATTGCACCTATCAGTAGCTTCATTACGAAGCATATGATAGATCATCGAACAAGTAGGCTACAAGCCTTACTTGAATATGCTAGGCATGCTGAAAGACATTTTAACAGCAAAAAGAAGAAGGAGCAAGTCTTCACTGCTGAAGACGGAGCTGAAGTATTTGTGTTACAGTCAGGCAAAAAGGGAAAGAAAAATGCCCAGGGAAATAAACAGTCTGACAAATGGTCAGAAGATTTTGAAGAAAGGAAAAAGAGAGGTGAATGCTTTAAGTGCGGGAAGAAGGGACATCTAGCGAGGGATTGTAAACAGAATAAGAAGGTAGTCACAGAAGACAAGGGAGATGAGGACTGACTATATGATAGTGAAGATACATCATGAAAAAGTCAGAAATCATCAGGAGAAGTCAATAAACAGAGGACAAATGTAAATGTCATAGAAGGAATAGAGGAAGTGCAAGTAGATATGGAGGATGAAGAAAGTGAAGTTTTGGATTTAGCATTATTGAGCCTAGAGCTCTACTTAGCAGACACAAAACCGGAAGTTACACTTCTGGTGGAGGGAAAGGAAGTCAAATTCCTGTGTGACTGAGGAGCATCATGGACCCTGATACACCCCTCCAAGTTACCAGAACATTCTGAATCACCTGATTATATATTAGTTAAAGCTGAAAATGGACAGCTATACCAGGAACCACTCTCCCATGATATAGCAATAACTGACCCTGTTTCAGGTATGACTCAAAGAAGTAAGATTGTTGTTTCTGCAAAGTGTCCAGTGAACCTATTGGGTAGGGACCTTATGCAGACATTTGGC
Organism: Protopterus annectens; assembly: GCF_019279795.1. Lineage (NCBI taxonomy): Eukaryota > Metazoa > Chordata > Ceratodontiformes > Protopteridae > Protopterus > Protopterus annectens. The sequence goes on along the minus strand of NC_056743.1, from coordinate 1,870,992,357 downwards.
ATAGCAGTAGTTCCAACTGTGCAGGGTATGGAGGCACAGAGACAAATGGACACTTTTGTGGTACGATCAGAGGGCGAAACTTTTTATTGGTACAGCCAGGACCTAGTTACAACTGGTCTTGGGGCAGTAACCAAGGAACTGATGAATGTAGCCATCAGTAAAGCCCCCTCCCTTGACACTGATTGACAGCATTTGTTACACTGTACACTATACTACTGTAATACGCCAGGACCTGATAGAGAATATGAGCAAGAATTGTTCAAAAATCGTGCAACTAGATTAGTATTACGTACTTTGTATTGGGATTCTGAGGGGAACTGTGTGGTTAGCTCATTACCTCAAGAATTCCTTGCATTATATAGATCAAATCAATTGCCACAGGTCAGCTTGACAAAGAACAAAAATGTAAAATGGGCAGACTTAGGAGAGAAGGTAACAAGATGGGAAAAACAGACTGACTTAGAATTGTCAGAACAGGGGATACAGAAACAAAAGTTAAATTGGTTGATGCAGACGCACCCGGCTGTACACTTGCAATCTAGCAAGGACAGCTGATTAGCATTTTTATTAGAAGAAGAAGAGAAAGCCTTATGTGAGATACCAACGACTCTTTGGTCAACAGGCAAGTCAGACGTAGGACTTATTCGAACAGCAGGACCGGTTACAATTACACCAAAGTCAGCATTTAGGCCACAGAAAAGACAATACCCTTTGAGGAAAGATGCAGAAATAGGAATCAAGCCTATAATAGCAGCATTACTCAGGGAAGGAGTACTGGTAGAATCTCCTGATTAACCATGTAATACACCCCTATTTCCTGTTAAAAAAGCAAATGTGGAATGGCGGATGGTTCAAGATTTACAAGCTGTAAACAATGCAGTGATACCCAGAGCACCCACGGTGCCAGACCCACATACTTTGTTAAATGACTTAAAGCCCCAACAGAAATATTTCTCTGTGGTAAATATCAGTAATGCTTTATTTTCAATACCTATACATCCTGATAGTCAGTACTGGTTTGCATTTACATTTCAGAGTAAAAGGTATACCTATACTCGACTACCACAGGGATATTGTGAGAGCCCAACAATATTTGCACAAGAAATGGCTAGCAACCTGGCAGGGTTTACCCCACCAGGAGGTAGTCAAATTCTACTTTACGTAGATGACATTTTGCTAGCAGCCCCCACCCAGCAGCAATGCAGGGAAGATACTGTAGCGCGATTGAAATTCTTAGCAACACAAGGACACAAAATGAACAAAAGTAAGTTACAACTCTGGAAAAAGCAAGTTAGATACCTAGGATATGTAATATCCAATGGAGGTAGGATATTAGACGAGGATAGAAAGACAGCAATTTTACAAGCACCCAAACCAGCAACCAAGAAGGAAATGATGTCCTTCTTGGGGACAACTAATTTTTGTCGGAGTTGGATACCAAACTATGCTTTGGAGTCTGCTCCACTGACTGATTTGATATATAAAACACCAATGGCAGCACAAGATTTATTACAATGGACACCCGAAGCAGAAACGGCTTTCTGCAGATTGAAGCAGTTGATAGCTTCTTCATTAGTTTTAGGACTCCCAAATTATCATAAACGGTTCTTTCAGACTGTAGATTGTAAGCAAGGATATATGATGTCAGTGCTGACGCAACAACATGGGGATAAGCAACACCCCATAGCCTATTATCCATCGCAGTTAGACCCAGTGGCGCAATCTTTGCCTCACTGTGTACAAGCAGTGGTTGCAGCTGCAATGGCAGTACAGGCCTCGGCCTCAGTGGTATTATTCCACCCTCTCACACTGAGAGTGCCTCATGCAGTCACGATAATTTTACTGCAAGAAAAAGTAGCATATCTCTCTCCTGCTAGACATCTTTCATGTATAACTATACTGCTGAGCCAACCTCATATGCCAATTGAACGATGTATGACATTAAATCCATCAACATTACTCCCAACTCCTGCAGATGGCACACCACACAGCTGCCTGCAGGAAATTGAACAGTTAACCTTGCCTAGACAAGATCTCACAGATATGCCCTTGGATGATGCCAAGGTGACATATTATGTGGACGGCTCATGCAGAAGGGGCCCTACAGGGAAGAATCTAGTGGGGTATGCAGTAGTTACAGACACTGAAATTTTAGAAGCCCAGCCCTTACCACATAACTTGTCTGCACAAGCAGCAGAATTGATAGCTTTAACACGAGCATGTACTTTAGCAGAAGACAAATGTGTAAACATATATACTGACAGTCAGTATGCTTTCTCTACAGTACATGTATTTGCGCAACAATGGAAAAATAGGGGAATGATAACCTCTAGTGGAAAGCCAATTAATCATGCGCAATTTATTTTGGAATTATTAGAATCTATCCAGTTGCCTACTAAAGTAGCTATTTGCAAATGTGTAGCTCATACAAAACAACAGGATAGGATTTCGAAAGGCAATGCAAGAGCTGATGCAGCTGCAAAGCAAGCGGCCTCAGACTCAGAAACTTTACTTCTGAAAGAGGAATTACAACCCTCTGAGATTTTAGATTTAGACATGTTGAAAACAATGCAGACGCTTACTACAAAAGCAGAAAAACAAAAATGGGAAAAACAGGGCGCAATTCTCGAAAATGAACTGTACATTTCCAAAGAGAAAAAAACGATATTGCCATCTAATTTATTTAGATATGCAGCTTTGTTGAGCCATGGGCAGTGCCATGTCTCAACAGGGGGGATGGTACAGTTAGTAAACCGAATATTCCAAACATACGGATTCACAAATTATACAAAAAAATTTTGTGCAGCTTGTCATACTTGTAACAAGCACCATGCACAAGTGGGCATTTAAACCTAAACAAGGAAGTTTTCCTGTACCACCGTATCTGTTCCATACTATTTGTATGGATTTCATAGAGTTGAACAAATGTGAAGGGAAAAAATATTGCCTAGTCATTGTAGATATGTTTTCTAAATGGGTAGAAGCTTTTCCACTCAAAAGTCTGGATGCAGCAACAGTGGCGAAAGCCTTGATTAAAGAAGTAATCCCTAGGTTTGGCATACCGGAAAGGATTTATAGTGACAATGGCACACATTTTGTTAACCAGACAATCCAGCAACTTGGAAGATTTTTTTCGGAATCTCCTTAAAAAATCATTGTGCCTACCACCCACAGTCTGCAGGACTGGTGGAAAGGTACAATGGGATCCTTAAGAACAAGCTTAGGAAGCTAGCTAGTGAGACCCAGAAGAATTGGATATACTGTTTGCCTTTAGCGCTGCTGAGTATGAGAACGGTTCCAAATGTGAAGGGTTTGACTCCCTTCGAAATGATTTTTGGGAGAGCATATTATGTGCCTCAGTGGAAAGCTCTCATGCCTGCAGAGCAAGAGGCTGACAGTTCATTAGCTAGTTATATGAGGAAACTGTTAACAAATAAAACTGTTTTGCAGTTTAACTCTTTTTCAGATAAAGAACAGAACAGACCAGACCAGTGGAAGCAGTTCTGGCTCTGGGAACGTGGGTGTGGTTAAAAGTGATGAAGAGAAAGCATTGGGCGAGTCCAAAGTGGGAAGGACCGTACCAGGTACTGTTGGCAACACCTACTGCAATCAGAGTGGCTGAGAGGACATCCTGGGTCCATTTGACACACTGCAAACCGGTAAAGAACTTTCAACTTGATAAAAACTTTGTGACTGATATACAACAAGGGCAAAATGGCCAAGAGTAAAGCGAATAGAAATGCAGATCAACCCCAGAGATGTTGCATATTTATTTTGTTGAGTATGCATTTATTAACTATAATTGTGACAATTTTCCTCTTGTTGTGGTTTTTCCTACACTCAACCACACAAGTAAAAGTGGGAAGATGTGACGAATCATCTATAGACTGTCATCCAAATTTTAACACATACCTAGCCATGAAGCGTGTATATGCAGAGACTATGAACATTTCAAATTGCTGGGTTTGTACAGCTATACCAACAGCATATGGAGGACTGTTAATGTCCGCTGTCCCTCTGGGGATAAATGAGACTTGGGAAAATTTGCTTTTTGACACAGGGACTGTGAAATCACAGGACAAAATAGCTTTGTTTTTACCTGTCACACAAAAAGGAATTGTATGTTTTTATAAAAATGACACTCTCCAAGTAGGGCGGAGCAATTGTAATATAACCATTACTTATAAATGTTACATTAAAGTTAGGAATGGGGATTCTGTCTGTAATACCAACTATGATTCATATCTGAGTTCAATGAAAACAACATTGGATGAAATACGACAAAATCCTGTTTTAATTAAACAGTTATTTATCATAGATAAGAAAATGTTTCATGCAGGGCTGGCACATATTAGTACTAAAGTAGAAAATTGTTATTTTATTTGTAGGAAAAAAGCATACAAATGGCTACCTGAGAATTGGTCTGGCAGTTGTTTTTTGGGTTATCTGGTTCCGGCCATAAGACATACTGCAGAATTACCTTTGGGTAAGATACGAAATGTGAGAGAAGCAGCCCGAAAGCCTGAAGGTCCAGTCAAGAAACCTGTAAATCCAGTAGGACGGATCGAAGCTGGCTGGAAAGACCATAATACCATAAAGGACAAAAACAAATTGACTCATATGGACTTGAGTGACAGTATTATATCTTGGGCAGGAATACTCCCAGCATATGGAGCAGTCAAATCAATCTGGGAGTTGAGGAAGCTGTCAAAACTTCTCGAAGTAATGAGTAATGCAACTTTCTCTGCCCTAGAACTGGTGACTGATGAACTGAATGCAATGAGAACTGTTGTGCTACAAAATCAAATGGCTCTTGACTTCACCCTAGTGGCGAGGGGTGGTACATGCGCGCTTATCAAAGAAGAATGCTGTGCATTCATTCCAGATAACAGGCACAAAATTAATAACCACCTGGAGATAATTCAGCAGGTATCGGCCATGACTGAACCAGGCCCAAACCCACTGACGGACTTCTTCCAGAATTTATTTGGGGGGTGGGGTTCCATCCTAATGAATATTCTGATTGCTATTTGTGTGGGTATACTCCTATTAAGAGCATGTGTTTGTTGTGGAATTCCCTGCATAAAAAGATTAATCAAAGATTTTATTGATGTATCTGTTACTGAAACTTTGTACCAAGATACTGAGATTGAAAAATTAATCACAGAGGAAACTTTTTCTGAAGTATAAATTAAATGACTCACCTAGCTGAAAATCCTTAGTGGAAGAGGCTAGGAGATGAAATGACATTGTGCATACTTCAAAATAGAATAAAAAGTATTAATAGGAGGGAAAATGTTAGAGAAATATGTATTTGAATATATGTGAAGTGCTAGTTTAAAAGCAAAGTAGTATGTAATGCATTTTATTTTATTAATGATATGACAAAAAGAATGAATTCATATGTAATTGCAAGAAGTTTTTGAAACTGCAGTGTGCCTTGTTGCAAGTTGGCCTCTGACCCTGGCAGCTGCTAGCTCAGCAAGTTCTAATATTTATGCTTTTCACAAGTGATTATCTGCTGGGTCAGGAAATTAAATATGTGAAATAATGAAAATCTTCCGCTCTTTCCTGCTGGGATGATTGGCCTTGTGTATGTGTTACTAGATACCATGCAGCTGTTGGGAAAGTGTTACAGGGGAACAAAGAAGTGTATTAGAAGACTGAATCTGCTATTGTATTTGAACTAGCCTGGAACCTTGAAGAAGTAACTTTACAGAAAGACATTATGCTTGACCAGGTGGTGAGCAAGGCCGTATTGTTACCAGAGGAAAACTTTTTTTAAATATACAGCATCAGCATTATTTTATGAATAGAATACTGTAAGCTAAAGTGATGTAGATACCCTGTGACTGACCACGTGAGTAAGGTGGGCACAACTTGAATGTAAGTAACTATAAAAATTGTGTACTTCCTGTTTCATGTCAGACAAAATTCTGTACTTGTATGTTTTTTGCCTCCTGGTGTACACTAGTAAACTTCTGAACGTGAACCTACTGTGTATTGATCTTTTATTTTATTTAACAGTGTTCCTCATACAATCTGCTCCCATCTGGCTGATACATGGGAACTGATACTCTGCAATGCAGACAAGTAAATGTGTTTTGGGAACCACATCTGTCTGCTGGGTCATGCTACCGCATACCTATTGTAGGTTTTCCACCTTTTAAATTGGCCGAAGTGAGACTTTAGGATTAACACCTATCCCACTTTGCGTGGGACAGTCCCCAGTCCCTCCTTAAGCGTATGTGTCATGCAAAAATAATCTGGACATAGGTAATGTCCTGATTACAGGACAATATTATATTCTATGTTTCTCTAATAGTTGCATGTAACAGTTATTGTATATATGACACTTCTATA
>NC_056743.1:1870963494-1870980994 GCF_019279795.1 Protopterus annectens | reverse complement strand
GCAGATGTCTTGTGAGGTACATACTAAATGGGGCGTTGTACTCTATAATAGGTCTAATGAGCGATGAGTACAGTGGGAAAATGACCTCTTTTTTTCTGGATAAAAAGCCCTTAGTGATGAGGTGTGCCACATAGAAGGATTTCCTGACTATTGTGGCGATGTGTTTATCGAAGATGAGACCACTGTCCACCTGTGTCCCTAAGTTTCTCATCACACTTTTGGTGTTTAGTGTACTGCCACCTATGTTGTAATTTATGGGTACATGTTTTTTCCCAAAGGGGATAACTATACATTTCTTGCCATTAAGCTTGAGCCCCATGGCTTTCATACCAAGCATCTGTTTCTGTAAGGCCCTTTTGTAGAATATCCCCACCATTTGGGGATTCAATAATGGCTCCCAGTTTGCTGTCATCTGTGAACTTTGTTAGCCAGAGTCCCTTAGTGTTGGCCTGTTCATCAGAGAAGTAGATGCTAAATAAGAGAGGTCCCAGGACTGAACCCTGAGGTACTCCACTTGTCACCTGTTTGGAGCTGGATTTGGAGTCGGCTACTTTTACATTATGGGTTTTGTCAGTAAGTCAGTTGGCAACCCATTGAGTGACATAGGGATTTATGCCCAGCTTAGTAAGTTTATCTATGATTCCAGAGTGGGGGATGGTGTCAAAGGCCTTGGTGAGGTCCAGATAGTCTGCGTGGACCTCCTTACCCTCGGCCACAGCTCTGGAGACTGATTCAAAGAAGTCAATCAGGTTCAGGAGACAAGATCAGTCCTTCACGAATCCAAACTGGGTGGGGCCCAGTGTTTGAAGGTTGCCAATGTCTTTGTTTATAAGTTCCATAATAATGTGTTCCATGCCCTTGCAGATCAGGCTCGGCAGACTGATGGGACGGTAGTTGCCAGGATCCAAGGTGTATCCCTCTTTGTGGAGTGGGATAACTGTAGCTGTGTGCCACTCAGTGGGCATGAAGCCTGAGGTGAGGCTATGATTAAACATGACAATTAGGTGAGGTGCCAGTTCATTTTGTAGTTCATGTAGTACACAGCCCGGGATGTCATCTGGTCCCATGGATGCTGTATTCTTAGCTTTGGAGAGTGTGGTTTCTTCCTGTGTGGCAGTGATTACCAGAATTTGGCAATCATTTGGTATTGAGATGGGCCCTTTAGGGGGTGAGAGGAAGGTGAAGTTGGCACTAAATCAATCTGCCATGATATTGGCAATATCCTTGGGATCAGTATATTTAATGCCATTCTGTTGTAGCTCAGAGTAGAGCTGAGCATTGCCAATTAGATTCTTGACATAACTATAGAATGCCTTGTGGTTGTCTTTGGAATCTTTAGGAATTTTATTTTCGTAACTTGCTTTGGAGGATTTTATTAGGGATCTCAGCTTCTTACTGAGGCTGGTAAGGGAGTTTTTTGCATCCGGGGATTTTCCTCTTTTCTGCAACAGTTTCTTCCTTCTGTTGTATAGTTTGTTTATGGCAGGGGAGCACAAGGTTGGCTTTCTTTTTCTACGCTTATGTTGCCTATGTCTGCATAAATGGGAACCACTGTGATACATTCATAGCTTTGCATATAAGGCTGTGAGGTTGATGGGACTATATTTATCTGGATCTGTAGAGTCACTAATTGTCACTACATGCCATTCTTATTATTGAGGTGTTTGATGTTTTGGATTTCATGGCTTCCTTTTTGTTTTAATAGATGCTACTACTGTTATCTTGTTTTTGAAAAAGGCCAATATATGACTGCACAATTCCTGAAATATTTGGAAAATTCAGATTGAAGCATCAGTTGGTCTATCTGAATAGTTTTGCTCTTTGTTTTCTATTTTTTCAAGACTTTCTGAAGAGGAGTTCTCTTGCAAGGAGTCATCTAGAAGTCAGCTCCTCATATTATTGAAGAATGGTAAGGCAATCCTCGCAACTGTCCAGATTTTCTCAAAAATTTGTCTCATAGTTTTCATCTGTTCTTCAAAAATTGTGGTTTTCTGGCAAATCACTGATTAATGAAGTTACTAACTAATGACATACAGATCCTTCAGAAAATGCACGCTAATGCAGATCCTGCTATTCTAGCAACTTTCTAATTTAATATGAGCAATATTTAAAATCTGTCCCATTTTTTGGGTATTTGTCCAATCATTATTTTAGACTTTGTTCAGATTTCTTGTCTTCTGAGGTTAAGGGCTATGTAGCAAAGTCTTAGCCAAACATACTTACAAAATGTTGTACCTGTAGTAACTTCTCTAAGGTAACATTGACAGGACTAATAAAGTGCAAACTCATTTTATCAACGGTTGTATGAGATATAATATTTTGATAATCTTACTGGGATAAAATACATGTGTTAATACTACAACTATTGCTTAATTTGTCCAGAGTCTGCTAGTTATTTTTACCAGAGCCTACAATAGACACATTTCATAATCTTGTATTATTTAACCCAGTTTTCTAGTCCTTTACATCGCAAGAGAAAAGGGAAAAAAGAACTGGATTAGAAAAAGAAAAAAGAAAACACACACACACATTTTATATATATATATATATATATATATATATATATATATATATATATATATATATATATATATGTATGTTGTTTGTCTTTTCGGCTTTTCCCGGTTAGGGGTCACCACAGCAGAACTCCGGTCTGCTAATGATTGGCAGTCGATTTCTATGGTGCTGATTTGCCAGCCCAAACTTCAGCAAAGGCACGCCCATTCACACATGTCTTTCAGAGGCCGTTTGATCGTGGGGAGGACATGCAGACTCCACACAGAAGACACTCCAGCCAACATCGAACAGGAGAACCTCTTGCTGTGAGGCAACAATGCTACTGCTGTACAAACGTGGCTTTTATATATATATATATATATATATATATATATATATATATATATATATATATATATATATATATATATATATATATATATATATGTGTGTGTGTGTGTGTGTGTATACACACACACACACACACACACACACACACACGCATGCACACAGATACACACACACACACACACACACACACACACACACACACACACACACACACACACACGCACACAAGCAGACACACACACACACACAGATACACAATGTCTGTCTCTGAGGTGAGTCACATGAAATAGTTGAGCCTCACATTTTTTTCCACACTAACATTTTTCAAGTATCTTTTTTTAGCCAATTGAAAATAAATTATGTACTTCCCTTTCTAGGTAAAAATGGATATTTAAGCACTATATATAACATCAGTAACTTAATGACTCCCAAGAAGGGCTCATGTCAGCTCTAAAGCTCTAGCAATTGTAAAAACCTGTGTTGGACCTATAAAAGGTATTACATCATTTCTGTGTTCCATTGTCTTTGCACTTTTAAAATATGCATGTGTAACACATGAAAATAATAAAACATGTTTGCAATGGTTTATTTTCTCTATTAATGTATATCCATGTAACTGGTCAAAATGTGTGACTTTAATATTTTTAAATACAACTTAAATAACGTGTATACTCACATCATCCACTAATTATATATACTAACTCCAAGATCTCACAATCCCTAGGGAAACATGCCCAGTGATTCCTTAACATTATAAATGTTAACACCTTTGTACAAATAGCTAACCATTGTATGAAGACCTGAAAATATCCCTGATCTGGTCATAACAAATACGACTCCTTCTTACACACCTCCATATATATCATCTTCTCTTTTTTAAATCAGACAACATTTACTAATCGTTTCCTTTAAGAATGGTGGTACTTGCCCTGTCAGTATGTTTGTGTTTAGGGACTCTTCAAAAGCAAATCATCTTCAGCTACTTCACAATCCAAATAAATACTGCTGCAATCATCCTCCAAAGGATCCCATTGTAAAGCTGACAGCAATGCCTCTAATTTAAGTCCCATTTAAATAATTGTATTGATAAGGCAGTACCTATTGGCACCAAATGCAATGCAGAAAATGTCCAGTGTTAGTGAATCAATGGATATCACATTTGCCTTTGTTGATGTAAGGGCAGAAGGCTGTGGTTTCTCTACCCACCACAGGAGACTGAATTCATTTTTTGTTATCAGCACTACAGTGTAGTATTAGGGAACCCTGTACTTCTGAGTGTGATGTCCTTTGGATGAGACACTAAACCAAGGTCCCGTCTGCCTGAGTTGGTGGTAGCACAGGAGGTGGATGTAAGAGACCCCATGGAACTTATTAAAAGGACCAGAGAACCTTATTTAAAATGACACACAGCACATTGACAAATACTGTTTACACAGGTGCCCTACTGAAATGTTGGCGCTCAAAATGCTGGATACTGATAAGCCAAAAAAATCAGATAAAAACTACAGAAGAGGAGCAAATCTTGATCATCTCTTTTCTTCTTTAAACTTTCCCTGAACTTATATATACCAAGTCAGAGATAACCATACCTCCGAGAAGAGGCAATATTGTGAGAAATGGCCATCCTGGACTTAAATGCAAGTCAATTTTTCAACCGTTCAGTCTCTTTGTTTCAGGACTTGCTCTAACAGGTCCTAACATTTCAAATGGTTACCACAGACACAATTATAAAAGTCTGTACACAAATGAAAAAGAATAAATACATGAATCAAATATAATGTAAAAGAACAATTACCATTTCTGAAACCATATCACTCTCTCCATTCCTTTTCCTGTAACTAATTAGTGTTGTGGCAGAACTGTGAATTACTGCTAGATTTGAGTCTCATTTAGTCAATTTTTACAACATTGTTTCTATAGACAGCATTACTGATAAACTTCTGCATAGTCTGATGTCTCTGATATTGGGTATGCACTACTGTCCCATTATTTCAGTCATCATCCACAAGGGTCAGCCTTTATTTGTTGCCCATCAGTCATACATAAAGCTTGAGATATGGTGCCAAATGCAGATTGATGTATTTCTGTTAACGTTTCTCTTTTGTTTTGTTTTATTTTCTTTTAGTTACTTTTTTTCTTGCTCTTGCTGTCTGTTAACCAATTTTTTTTGTCCCTGCTGTCTGTTGACTATCAGGTGTTCTCTCATTCAGCTGACCCATTTGTGTTTCATACACTGGGGTGAGAGCCCACTAAAGGGGCTTTTATTGAGATAACTACTGGGGACACAGGTTCATGTTTTTTATTGTTTTTTAGCCCTAATATCACTTCACATACCCTGTATCAGTCTTGAGGTCTGTTGGTCTTTCTTGTTAACTATGATTTGTGAGGCCATTGATCCTTTACATCTTTTGTATATTAATTTCTGCTCTCTATCAAGGTGAGTGGAACATGTAGATAAAGACATGCTAGAAGGTACGTTATATTCAATAATGGGTAGGATGACATATGAGTAAAGGGGAATTAAGACTTGTCTGGATCTAGCACAGATGGCTTTGGAAACTATAAGGTGTGCAAAAACTGCTTTTGTTACTTTTCAAAGAAGTTAATGAGGTAAGACTTTCCTTTGACAAAGGCAAACTGATGAAAGTCCAGAGTTAAGAGATTGTCAGTGACCAGATTCATAGGTTTTGAGATAATGCACTCCATAGCTTTACATATGTGACTAAGGAGAGCAATGAGTGTATATGTATCAGGGTCCATGGATGGGTCTCCCTTGGGTAAAAGCATTACAATGGCTGTTTTCCTGGTTTGAAGAATTCTACCAGTGGAGATGCTTAAATTAAAGAGTTCAGAGATTCTAACAGACTATATTTGACATAGACAATAAGAATCCATGAAATGGGTGCGTCAATAGTGGAACACATTTATGATTTCATATGCTTCAAAAATGCATAGCAATGCAAAATGAGTTATTGCAGCAACTTTCTTAAGTTCATAAAAGCAATACTTAAAATCTGACTCAAATTTTGGCCTTCTGTCCATACATTAATTTTGGCTTTCTCCAGATGTCTTGAGCAACAAAGCTGAGAGATGCTGTGTATTTCTGTTCTGACCCTTTGTCCACCCTTTACCTTTGACATCTTGCACAATGTGGTAAATTAGAGAGATCTACAGCTGCTGTGACTGCTTGGTGGGGTTGGAGGAGGTTATATATGTAATTTACTCATTTATGAGACAATCTGTCATTTTTAAATACTATGCATTTCTGTTTAGATGTGTCTTTTTGCAACATAAACATGTTGTATGACTGCCAATGTTATTTGTTTTGTTTTTGCAGTGCTGTACATTTTTTAATCATAATGAGAATTCATAGTCATATTTGTGTTTATACAGACTGAATTACTTTAATTGTGTGATTACAAATTGTACACCTATCAATGTTATTATTTTGCTATTATTTATTTTTGCATGTTGCCACTATTCATTCATTTAGATGGTTTGAACAGTGTAAGTGATGTGCTTTGCTTTATGTGGAGAAGAAGACCATCCCAAAGAAGTGGTATCTCTGTGACACGTCCACCGCTCCAACATGTTAGATTTATGTTGCAAAAGATAATTTATGGATTCAAATCTAGTTATAAATATTTTAGTTTCAGTTGCTATTAACTGTTCAGAGTGCTGCGTATGGTTTCTAAGGTTTCTAGCATGGTTAAAGAAGACTTTCTGGGTGTCCTTTGCCTGGTTGACAATTTTTACCTCAAATCTGGCTTTGGTTGACTTGATCAGGGTATGAAATTCCATTTTTAACTTTTACAAGAGCATTTACTACATCTTGAGATTTAAAATTACTTTTGCATGCATTTTACTACATGTTATAGAGCATGTTTATATTTTGATTCTTCCACAGGGGGTTATTTTTCAGTTTGGTGTTATATACGTTTTGATGTAGGACAGATACATCTATGGAGCTATGGTTTAATGGGGTTGTGGCCTGTGGTCAGGTGAATGTAATGTCTGTGCATTAGGTTATCCAAAATGACCGAGATAAAAATGATAGTAGAGTAGTTAATGAGGCACAGTTCAACTTCGATGTCTGTGTGAGTGTTGTACTTAGGAATAATATTCTTACAGATCACACATATGTGTTCTCTAGTGTTTTAAAAAGTTATGAAAAGTGTGACATATGTAAAAATTATAGTTGAGCTGTTAATGGTGCATAGTTGTACTTCAGGTGTTACTCATATTTACAAATGGATATGAAAAGTGTGGCATGTTGAAATTATAGTTGGGCTGTTAGTGATGCCTACTTCTACATATATTGTTATTCATATATAGAAATGATAATTGGTTTTATTGGTATATAGCTAAAGTAACAGTATATGGAATCAGTGTCAGTGTGCACACCTGTTGGTAGGTGTCTGCTTTAGGTAACACTGGTTACTGAACATGTTATCCTTTTAAAGCAGTAACCAAAGGAAAGAGAGCCATCATTTACACATTGATCCAAACTCACTCCCATCTTCCAAGATTATGACTGTCAGTGGAAGCACCTGAACCATAGATCATAAGAAATTGTATGATATTATAGATCTACTAGTTTGCAGCTGTGAAGATTTATGACTGAATATTCATAGTCTGATGTGGATTGTACCATATTGAATGGAGTGAAAACAGAGAATCTGACGCTGAGGATGAACTTACGCTTGCTGAAATAGCACATCTGGAAGCAGGAAAAACAAAGTCAGCAGTGCATGGCTATGGTGTGGATAGCAAACGTGAGGAAGAGGATATCCCACTATTATATATAGATATATATAGTCCATAAGCAAGCTTCCAGTGATATTAATGAAGATGATGTTCCATTAGTATGTCTTCTCTTGAATGAACACTACAGGACATCACAGGGGATTAACATACCAGAGTGGGCACCACTAGCAGTGGATGGCCCTGACCAACATACTTCTGTCCAGTGGAATGAAATCCTATAGGGATGGACTGCATTGCAACAGGACTTCACCATATCCTCAAAAAGTCAATGTTATTCTGTCATAATGCCCTTTATTTACTGTATAATTTGAAGAAACATTTTCAATGTCTTTTAAAAAAAAGTAAGTCTGCTTAATTTGATGACATATGCTCAGCCAATTACTGACAATCCAAATAATCTAGTTAGAGATATAAATATATCATCCAAAGCCCATTCATTTCTTTATGTATAAGTAGTTATGTACAAAAAATCATTTACTCTTTTACGTTGGAACATAATTAATTCTAAATTAAAAGGAACTAATATTTGGGCTCATATCTGGAAAATGCAGAGAATGCTATACCCTTTATAATCCTTTATAATTACATTTTGCCAAGCACATGATTATCACAATTTTTTACTCTCTAAAAAAGTTAATTCTTTCCCCATGTTTCGCCAGCATGACCCTTGTATATTTATCCTAGCTCAGACATCCTTCATATATTCTGATATTTTCCTACTGTTTTCAACCTGTGACAAACAATCAATAAAAAACACTGAATTGAAACAGTTTAGAACTGCATGGTAACATACCAGCATCATATTAATAATGTAATATGATGTTGTAAATAATAACAGACCATCAAACAACAAACTAAACTTTAGTTATAACATCACACTTATAAACTATTATATCACAATCCAATGTACTTTGCAACTGTTACTTCAATATACTTAAATGCATATAAGCATTTTCTCTGAAGTGGTTTAGCATCTATCTTATCAATCATATTTTCCCTTTGTGGCCCTTACAATATTTTCATTAAGGGGTCTACATCTAAAGGCATACCACAAAGCTCCTCTATTTTTTTCACTTGCCATAAATGACCTTTCCTGGCACCTTCCTAACACCAGCTGTGTTAGGGATGATGATGATATAGTCAAAACTAAAAGCTATAAAGGTCTAATATCTCTTAATAAATATCTTCAGGGTGACTTCACCTATCATCTGGAATTGGCTCTGTAATAATAATGCATGTATGGTCAGTACCAAAAGACAAGTCCCTGTAATGCTCTCTGGTGCAACTCACAAATTGGGCAACAACTCTACTGTCATTATTTATTCAGTCCACAAGCCAAATTCAATCAGCAAAAGTATCCTGGTCTTCTATTTAACCAAAACCCCACGTTCTATATATTAGTGACATTAGATGTCCAATCACTGTTCACAGTCATTCCTAACACTGAAGGACTTGAAAGCGTACAGAGATGTTTGAGGGGTGATACTGGTTATACTCCTTCTTTTATAGATTTGCTATGCTCTCTATTAGAAGTAGTATTAGAGAATAACTTTTTTTGTTTGATGAAAAGATTTACATTCAGAAAGATGGCATAGCTATGGGCACTCCATGTGCCAATAGCTACGCTAACTTGGTAATGGCTGACTGGGGGGAAGAAATGCTATTTCCTCTGCCCAGTTTTCAGAGTCATGTGATCTTTTATACACGTTTTGTAGATGACCTGCTTTTGTTGTGGAGCGGTGATGATAATCAATTACAAACTTTTCTTGGTGAAATTAATGCACTTACCCAATATCTGAAATTTACTATGGAAAAGTCAGATTCTTGGATTGCTTATTTGGATGTCAACATAGAAAAGTTGGATAATGGGATGTTGACGTTTGTGGTGTTTTTAGAAAATCATGTCACAAGAACACCCTACTATATAAGGAAAGTATGCATCCCTGATATGTTTTCAAAAATGTTATTAGAGGGCAAGCTATGAGAGCATCTCGACTTAACCCCACCAAGGAAGGGTTTGAGGGTGAGTTGTTGAACCTGAAAGAAAGATTGATAGCCAGATATTATAAGATAAATGAAGTAATAAAGGGTTTTGAAGGAGTGGACCATATGACGGGAGGTAGTGCCTGCCCGTATTTTGCTGATAGAGGGACAATTGACTGTGTGGGGACCAGTGGCCCTGAGAATGTGCTAATATGGAAAACAGATGTAAAGGTTTCCTTGTATTATACACAGGACATAAATAATATCATTGATATTATTTCTAAGAATTGGGGGGTTCTCACAGTGGATCCCAATATTAGGGACATTGTAGGAGATCAACCGCTGTTCCTTTATAGGAACAGAATGAATTTACAAAGATTATTGTGCTATCCAAGGAATTTATTTAATATACCAAATGAAGTCTCACAGCATTGTACTTTACCATGCAATAGATGTAATTTCTGTATATATATATATATATATATATATATATATATATATATATATATATATATATATATATATATATATATATATATATATATGGATAGTAGTGCCACCTTCACTCACCCGATAACCCAGCAATGTTTTGAGTTCAAGGTTATGGCTGATTGTTTAACTGAACATGTTGTCTATTTGGCCAGTTGCACATCCTGTACTGCATTTTACATTTGTAAGATGAACAGGAAATTGAGAGACAGAGTGAGAGAACATATGTATCACATTCATACTTGTTGTGTCTTTCAGCTTTTCACGGTTAGGGGTCGCCACAGCGGAACTCCGGTCCGCTAATGATTGACAGTAGATTTTTACGTGCCGAGTTGCCAGCCCTGACGCACAATCTTCAACGAAGGTATGCCCATTCACGCATGTCTCCACACAGAAGACGTTCTAGCTGAGAATCGAACAGGACAACGTTCTACTGTGAGGTGACAATGCTACCGCAGCACCACCACCGCAGTTATCACATTCATACTAAATCTAGTATTAATGCCCTGTTGAAACATGTACTGGAGACCAATGAACAACACAGTTTCAGATTCCTGGTTATGCAAGTTAATACTCCCAGTATACGGGCGGAGGGTGGGAGAGATGTCAGGAATTTTACTGAAAGATGTGAGTTCAAGTGGATCATCAGGCTCAGAGCAGACAAAAAACCTGGCCTGAATGATAAGGTACCCTTAGGACCTGTTTTAAAGAATAAAAAATTGAAAGTTTTTTATATTAAATATTTATATTTTAACATCAGACTGCAGTGGTGGTGCTGCGGTAGCGTTGTCGCCTCACAGTAAGATGTTGTCCTGTTCGATTCTCAGCTAGAGCGTCTTCTGTGTGGAGACATGCGTGAATCGGCGTACCTCCATTGAAGGTTGTGCGTCAGGGCCGGCAACTCGGCATGTAAAAATCTACTGCCAATCATTAGCGGACCGGAGTTCCGCTGTGGCGACCCCTAACTGGGAAAAGCCGAAAGACACAACAACATTTATATTTTAGCATCATGCCTTATGTATTTGATGCTTAAAATGCATTTTAAAATATATAAATATTTTTAATATATTTTTATAGAACTTTAGAATGCAGGATATGATGTAATAGTTTTAGCTAATTGCTTAATTAATAGGTGTGTGTGTGTGTGTGTGTGTGTGTATATATATATATATATATATATATATATATATATATATATCTATGGAACCCGGACACTTGCACGAATTTAACTTTCACTGAAAGTCAAATTTGCGCTCACACATAACCGAAATTATGTGTTTCACAAGGAGAAGTGTTTTTGGTCTGAAGAAGCCCTGTTGGGTGAAAGTGCCTACCAGTTTTGTCTTATAATAAATCGATTTTTGAATTTTAACAATCTCTTTTCCTATGGATTCTATGAATTGGGCTTGGTCACTCTGCCTATGTGGATTGTTTTTCTAAGCCTTGGCTTGCTCCTGTGCCTATTTGTGCTTTGTTTTACTCACTGAATTGTAACAGTTTAGAACTGCATGTTAACATACCAGCATCATATTAATAATGTAATATGCTGCTGTAAATAATAACAGACCATCAGACAACAAACTAAACTTTAGTTATAACATCGCACTTATAAACTATTATATCACAATCCAATGTAATTTGCAACTGTTACTTCAATATACTTAAATGCATATAAGCATTTCCTCTGAAGTGGTTTAACATATATCTTATCAATCATACTTTTCCCTTTGTGGCCCTTACAATATTTTCATTAAGGGATCTACATCTAAAGGCATACCACAAAGCTTCTTTATTTTTTTCAGTTGCCATAAATGACCTTTCCTGGCACCTTTCTAACACCAGCTATGTTAGGGATGATGATGATATAGTCATAACTAAAAGCTATAAAGGTCTAATATCTCTTAATAAATATCTTCAGGGTGATTTCACTTATCATCTGGAATTGGCTCTGTAATAATAAACGTATGGTTAATACCAAAAGACAAGTCTCTGTAATGCTCTCTGGTGCACCTCACAAATTGAGCAACAACTCTACTGTCATTATTTATTCAGTCCACAAGCCAAATTAAATCTGCAAAAGTATTATGGTCTTCTATTTAACCAAAACCCTACTTTCTACACACCCAGAATGAAATAAAAATAAGTTCTGGCATAACTCAAAAGTTTCTGTAAAGTATCTCACTTGGTAACATCCAAATTCAGGAGACCCTTAGCCATAAATGTTCTTTTCCTAGATTAGGATATGGTCTGCACATAACTGCAGTAAGTTCCTCCTGGAACAAAGACCTTCTCCAATCTGCTGAAAATAAAATAATTAGATTCATCTACCTTTTTAACCCTATGGAAAATTACTGTCTCCTCTACAACAATAATGATAGTTACCAGTCAGTGCTAGAGCGTTCCTATTCTTAAATAGTCTGACTTTCAAAATCTTTCCCAAAAGGCAGTGCTCCCCCTGTTTAATAGACAGATAGTTAAAACTTCTTACGACCTATGTAACACTGACTGTATTCACCAAACCAAGCAAAACTGAAAGCGATGACCAAGGCAGGATGAGAATAGTAAGGGGGACTTCATCAGATGAAATGCATACATATTAAACAGTTTCCTTTTGTATAAAACACATTGTGTAGCATCCAATCATTATTCATTCCATTATGAACTTACCATTTCCCATTTAAATAAAAGTTATTTCATGATTAACGCAACATGTCAACATTTTCCCAATTTAGTGATTTTGAAATTTTTTTTTATATTAAATAAAGTGATTTTTAAATTTATAATTTTTAAATATATTTTTTTATTATTTATTTTTTTTATGTTTTGATAAATGTTTTATTTAAATAATATAATTTTTAATTGAAATTATGAATATAGTTAATAATGGAATAATATGGAAAATAAATTAAAATTTCAAATGAAAAGAACTGTTTAATATATAATGGCATTTCATCTTTTAGTATGGCATGGATCTAAATGAAAATGAAGCAGCATGACAATGTTTCATTGTGTTTATCGCGGTACAACTTTTGCTTTTTTTTGAATAAATGTAATTAGATTCTCATGCTCCTGCGTATCCGCTTCAGTTTTGCTTGGTTTGGTGGTGTAACGTGGTGTTTTTCTACTGACTGTATTCAGATACAGAGACCTCACTATACCATCCACATATGTGAGTGATCATTATTCAGACTTGCCCTTGCCTCTTAGGAACTGTAGAGCTGAAAATGTTAGGCAGATTGATAAACTGGAGCAATTTAAGAAAACAAAACATACCCACCTTTCCAAGAAAAAGAAATGTAACTACTCTGGAGATGCAAGATAACTGTATTTATTAAAGTACTGAGCCTTCTCATCATTCACCCACTTGTTGTGTGTCATGATCTCAACCATTGGAATAGATATAAAATGATACTATGTTTGTGCTATTTTGATCTCTTAAGCAAGCTCATGCAAGAGACCTGTGCAAATGTGCACATGTGACATGCCTCTGAGCACCAACAAGCTATACTATCTATGAGTCAGAAATCATACTGTGTGCATGATTGCAGGCTACCATTTTACTTTTCCGAAACATGTTACAATTTTCAAAGGATATTCACATGTCCAGGGCTAGTCCTGACACACAGATTGCCTGCATGGGTCACAGAAGAGAGGAAGATTATGGTATATCTCCATCACTGCACATTCAGAGAGGGGTTACTTGGGCCCTTTGATGGTCTCTTTAGAAAGGTTAATACCTGCTATGGCCTAGTTGTGGTGCTTATCAAAGCCATGGGATGGGGCAATGGGAGTAAGAATTGCTATGATGACCTGCAGTGTTGAATGCCACCCTAATGATCTCCATGTATGGGAAGCAGAGCTTATGCATTGTTATGCAAAGTGGTACTGTAAGAGACTGAGACTTTCATTTTAATTTTTTTTTGAGAAGTGTTGATGCTACTGACAAGATTTTGTTGCAGAAAGCCATAAAACTGTAGCACTGCTACTGTCTGGGTTTTAACTTGGATAGACATGATAACAGCAAGCATTGTAGTATGCCGGTTACATTTATTGTGCTGTCTTGTAATATGCCAGTTACATTTATTGTGATGTAATAAAACAATATTTGAATTCAGTTCAGAATACAATTTGAAGAAATTGCATTTATTTAAACTGTATTTGCTTTAATATTGCTACACACTCAAGTGTGCAAGCTTGCACTGCACTTGAATTGTTTTTAGTGATGTTTTAGATGCTTTTCTGTATAAAACATTCTAAGCTTGTTTCCTGCCTTTCCTGGAACTAGTCTAGTCCAGATACAGATTTGCTGTATCCAGGACTGTTTGTAAACCTCTGAGCCAACCAAGACTTTCTGAGTTATAGAGAAGCCTTCTAGCTTGTCAGTGGGAGTTGTAAGCACTAGGTAGCCTATCTACCACAAGAGGAGTGGTTTCTAGCCCAGAAATTGTAGTTTATTAGCCGTTTGGGGAGTTATTTCTATCTCTTTCAACTTATGATTTAAAAGCCTGCATTTGCACTTGTTTCCCACCTTTCCTGTAACTAGTCTAGTCCAGATATAGATTTGCTAGGACTGTTTGTAAGCTTCTGAGCCAACCAAGCCTTTCTGTGTTGGAGGAAAGCCTTCTAGCTTATCAGTGGGAGTGGTAAGCACTAGGTAGCCTACCTACCACAAGGGGAGTGGTTTCTGGTGCATAAATTGTAGTTTATTGTCTGTTTGAGCAGTTTTTTCATGTCTTTCAACTTTCTGATTCTAAAACCAACATTTGCATGTGTTTCCCACATTTCTTGTAACTAGTCAACTCCAGATACAGATCTGCTTATCTAGGACTGCTTGTAAGCTTCTGAGCCCCCAAGCCTTGCTATATTGGAAGGAAGCCTTCTAGCTTATCAGGGGGAGTGGTTTCTGGCACAGAAATTGTAGTTTATTAGCTGTTTGGGTATTTTTTTCCATCTCATTCAACTTTCTGGTTTAAAAGTCTGGATTTGCGCTTGTTTCCCACCTTTCCTGTAACTAGTCTATTCCAGATACAGATTTGCTGTATCCATGAATGTTTGTAAGATTCTGAGCCCCCAAGACATTTTGTGTCAGAGGAAAGCCTTCTAGCTTATCAGTGGGAGTGGTAAGCACTAGGTAGCCTACCTACCACAAGAGGACTGGTTTCTGGTTGAGAAATTTTAGTTTATTGGCTGTTTGGGCAGTTTTTCCATCTCTTTCAACTTTCTGGTTAAAAGCCAGTGTTTGCACACATTTCTCACATTTCCTGTATCTAGTCTAGTCCAGATACAGATTTGCTGTATCCAGGACTGGTTGTAAGTTTCTGAGCCTCCCAATCCTTTCTGTGTTGGAGGGCAGCCTTCTAGCTTATCAGTGGGAGTGTAAGTACTAGGTAGCCTACCTACCACAGGAGGAGTGGTTTCTGGATGATAAATTGTAGTTTAGTGGCTGTTTGGGCAGTTTTTTCCATCTCTTTCAACTTTCTGGTTTAAAAGCCCACATTTGTGCTTGTTTCCCACCTTTCCTATATCTAGTCTAGTCCAAACACAGATTTGCTGTGTCCAGGATGGTATGTAAGCTTCTGAGCCCCCAAAACCTTTCTGTGTTCGAGGGAAGCCTTCTAGCTTATCAGTGGGAGTGGTACGCACTAGAAACCTATCTACCACAAAAGGTTGGTTTTTGGCCCAAAAACTATAGTTTATTTTTAGCTGTTTGGGCAGTTTTTCCATCTCTGTCAACTTTCTGGTTACAAAAGCCTGCATTTGCACTTGTTTCCTGCCTTTCCTGTAACTAGTCTAATCCAGATAAAGATTTCCTGTGTCCAGGATTGTTTGTAAGCTTCTGAGCCCCCAAGATTTTTGTGCTGGAGGGAAGCCTTCTAGCTTCAATGGGAGAGGTAAACACTAGGTAGCCTAACTACCACCAGAGGAGTGGTTTCTGGCCCAGAAATTGTAGTTTAATTGCTGTTTGTGTATTTTTTTCATCTCTTTCAGCTTTCTTATTTAAAAGTCTGGATTTGCACTGTTTCCCACCTTTTCTGTAACTAGTGTATTCCAGATACAGATTTGCTGTATCCAGGACTGTTCGTAAGCTTCTGAGCCCCCAAGCTTTTCTGTGTCAGAGGGAATCCTTCTAGCTTACCAGTGCAAGTGGTAAGCACTAGGTAGCCTATCTACCACAAGAGGAGTGGTTTCTGGCCCAGAAATTGTAGTGTGTTGGCTGTTTGGGCAGTTTTTCCATCTCTTTCAACTTTTTGGTTTAAAAGCTAGCATTTGCACGTTTCTCACCTTTCCTGTAACTAGTCTAGTGCAGATACAGATTTGCTGTATCCAGAACTGTTTGTAAGCTTCTGAGCCCCCAAGCCTTTCTGCGTTGGATGGAAGCCTTCTAGCTTATCAGTGGGAGTGGTAAGCACTAGGTAGCCTATCTACCACAAAGGGGTGGGTTGTGGCCCAGAAATTTAGTTTATTAGCTGTTTGGACAGTTTTTCCATCTCTTTCAACTTTCTGGTATAAAAGCCAGTGTTTGCACTTGTTTCCTGCCTTTCCTGTAGCTAGTCCAGTCCAAATACAGATTTGCTGTATCCAGGGCAATATGTAGGCTTCTGAGGCCCTAAGCCTTTCTGTGTTGAAAGGAAGCCTTCTAGCTTATCAGTTGGAGTGGTAAGCACTAGGCAGCCTATCTACCACAAGAGGAGCGGTTTCTGGTTTTCTGTTACTAGTGTATTCCAGATACAGATTTGCTGTATCCAGGACTGTTTGTAATCTTCTGATCCCCCAAGCCTTTCTGTGTGGGATGGAAGCCTTCTAGCTTATCAGAGGGAGTGGTAAGCGCTAGGTAGCCTACCTAGCACAAGAGTAGTGGTTTCTGACCCAAAAATTGTAGTTTATTGGCCATTTGGGCTTTTTTTCCATCTCTTTCAACTTTCTGGTTTAAAAGCCAGCGTCTGTGCATGTTTCCCAGCTTTCCTGCAATTAGTCTAGTCCAGATACAGATTTTCTGTATCCAGGACTGTTTGTAAGCTTCTGAGCCCCCCAAGCCTTTCTGTGATGGAGGGAAGCTTTTTAGCTTATCAGTGGCACTGTAAGCACTAAGTAGCCAATCGACCACAAGAGGAGTGGTTTCTGGCCCATAAATTCTAGTTTATTGGCTGTGGCTGTTTAAGCAGTTGTTTTTCCACCTCTTTCAACTTTCTGGTACAAAAGCCCACATTTGCACTCATTTCCCACATTTGCTGTAGCTAGTCTAGTCCAAATACAGATTTGCTGTATCCAGGACAGTATGTAAGCTGCTGAGGCCCCAAGCCTTTCTGTGTTGAAAGGAAACCTTCTAGCTTATCAGTTGGAGTGGTAAGCACTAGGCAGCCTATCTACCACAAGATAAGTGGTTTCTGGCCCAGAAATTGTAGTTTATTGTTTG
>NC_056743.1:1870946126-1870962994 GCF_019279795.1 Protopterus annectens | reverse complement strand
AGGTTGTGTTCTACATGAACTACAGAATGAACTGGTACCCCACCTAAGCACCATGTTCAGTCATAGCCTCACCTCAGGCTTTGTGCCCACTGAATGGTGCACAGTGATGGTTATCCCACTCCACAAAAGGAGAGCCACCATGGACCCCAGGAACTACCACCCCATTAGCCTAAGGAACCTGGTCTGCAAGGCCATGGAACATATCATCATGGAACTTATAAACAAAGACATTGGTAATCTCCAAACTCTGGACCCCACCCAGTTTAGGTTTGTAAAAGGCAGTCATGTCTACTAAACCTGATAGACTTCTTTGAAGGAGTCACCAAAGCTGTAGATGAGGGTAAGGTGGTTCACACAGCCTATCTAGATCTCGCCAAGGCTTTTGACACCATCTCCCACTCTGGAATTATAGATAAACTCACTAAACTAGGTATAAATCCCTATGTCACAAGATGGATTGCCAACTGGCTCACTGACAGAACCCACACTGTGAAAGTAGCAGACTCCAAATCCAGCTTCAGACCAGTGACAAGTGGAGTACCACAGGGTTCAGTCCTGGATCCTCTCCTGTTTGTTATCTACTTTTCTGAAGTACAAGCTAACACAGAAGGACTTTGGCTAATGAAATTTGCAGATGACTGCAAACTAGGAGCCATAATCAAAACTCCTAATGATGTGGACATCCTACAAAAGGGCCTCACTGAGACAGATGCCTGGTGTCAAAGTCATGGCCTCAAGCAAAATGCCAAAAAGTGCATTGTCATCCCCTTTGGTAAAAACTCTGTACCCCTGAGATACCATATAGGTGGTAGTCTACTTAACACCGAAAGTGTGATGAGACCTTGGGACACAGGTGGGCAGTAGTCTCTCCTTTGATAATCACATTGCCACAGTAGTCAGGAAATCCTTCTATGTGGCACACCTCATCACAAAAGGTTTCTCAACCAGGAAAAAAGAGGTCATTGTTCCCCTGTACTCATCACTCATTAGACCCATTATAGAGTACAATGCCCCTTTTAGTATGCACCTCACAAGACATCTACACCAACTGGAAAGGCCGCAGAAATAACTCACAAAGAGGATTTCCAGCCTCAAACAGATGCCCTATGCAGACCGTCTCAAAAAACTCCAGCTTTACTTTGTCACATATCGCCTACTCAGAGGCGATCTCTGCCTAACATACAAAGCTATGTCAAACCCAAAGCTGTTGGACATGCTCCATTTAATGAAATCCCAATCCCTCTGAGCTACACTCTCTAGGGACCTAAATCTTGTCACCACAATAAACAGAACATGATGGAGGGATAGATTTCTGTTCCAGAGACTTCCCATGCTCTGGAACAAACTACCTATCTATATCAAACAAAGCTCCTCATTAGCACTCTTTAAGAAAAATCTTGATGATTGGATGGGAAATAGGAAACTCACACCGGGGATCACCTCTGTGTCTCTGCTCAACAGGGGCACAGGAAAATAATTTTCTTGGGTGGCAAAAGCCAGGATACCTTTTTGGCTAGGCTTATATAGACCTTAGGGCAAATAGCCTAGTACCTACCTACGAACCTATGAACTTATAATGATTCATTTGTTTTGTAAGATTTCTCCTTTCTTTGGTTAGGTGTAACAATGGAGTTAGTGTATATAAGTTTGGGGAATGCTGGGTATGGCTGGCCCTCCTGTTAAAAGCATTTAAAGATACTTTTTTACCCTTATGATTACTTGGCATTATTTTTCACCATTTCTGAACTTCAGGTTTGTGGAAATCAGTGTTTTATAGTAGAAACACAGCTTTCAATGTTTAAATAATAGGAACATTTCCACTTCCCAAAATTCCTCCACTAAGAGGTTGAGAGGTATGGGATAAAAAGAGTCATGAAAGCATACAAGAATGGATGGATACACAAAGTCTGTAGCCTGGATTTAGACAGATCTAATATGGACAAGACTGCACCTGATTTAACCATGCAAAGTCTTTAAATTATATTTTATTTTGAAATGAATAAAGAAAATTACTGTTTTAATATTTGCATCTCAATGTTCATTATTTACAGTAGTTTGAAAAATGCTAATAACGCTATTTAAGTGAAAAAAATGCCAGAGGAACAACCATTGTAAAAGCTGGACAGTGCTTTACATTGTGTGTTTCTTGCAGTAATCCACAAAAGAAAATGACCAGAAAGGTATTGTATGTTGGTTTGTTGCTAGTTTCATTTTCATTTTGTTGATTGTGAAAATGTGACAAAATGAGTAATGAGTTGTTGTAATACCTTGTCATTGAGGTGGAATATGGTGGGAGATTAACTGATTTGAACTAAAAGGTTTAGTGTTTTGGCCTGTATGTTAATGTGTGATGGGTAGTCCAGAGTGGTATTTCCAAGTGGCTAAACATACAGGACATATTCAGAGTTGTCAGTGTTATTTACAAATAAAGAAGCATGTATAGAAGAGAGTGTTGCATTGTTGATATACACATGGCATGGCTAATATCTATTATTTATTTATTTATTTATACTTTGTTGACTTTGTAAGCAAACTGGTCAAGGGACCCTGTTCAGCCATAACTGGTGCCACAGTAGCAAAAACAATAACAAGTAATAAATGCACTTAGACAATAGTAAGAAAAAAAGTGCTGTTTTTTAGGCATTTGACAAAGATTGCATGCACAACAAATTGTTGAGGTGTGCCAGTGAAAAGTAAAACATTAAACTACATTTACAACAATGTATGCATTATTAATGCATAGGTATACAATGTAAACTTTACTGTATATACAGAATTGTATGTAAACATATTGCACAGGTGTTGCTACATTATACTGGACTAGGAATCAGCTTGTAAATTTTATGAGGCTATACAAAAAGGATGTGGATAATTAGTATATTTGCATCAGTTTTGCTGTCCTAATGTAGTATAAAAACAGACTAAACATACAAAGCTTGCAATGAAACCATCATTTCAGTGGAACCCAGTGTGCTTTGGTTGTATTAGCCTAAGGATCAGTGTACCATTGTATTATCCCATGCTAATATAATACTTGAATGCACTTTCTTTCAACAGATGGCATCTTGAGTTTTTCCCTTCAAAATCAGTAGTTGGTCAGTATTCCTACTATTCCTAACAGACTCTAGGAGACTGTTCCAAACAACTGAAACTATTCTCAAGAAAGTTCTCTCAAACATACCAAGAGTGAATGGTGGACTGTATCATTATTTCAAAGCGTATAGGACTGGTTTCTAAACTGCTGCCTGAAGAAGAGTGGTGGAGAGTAGCCATCATTTAATGCCTTGTAAATGAGTGTATCAAGCAAGAAAGTAGCTCTAACTGTAATAGACAGCCAAATGTTCGAGTTGAGTGTAGCGCAGAGATGTTCATACTTAGAGATGTAGCTAGTGTGGGGCTGACACCCCATGTATAAGGTGCTTGCGGACATGATCGTCAGATGCCGATCAGTCAGTAGTGCAGTACCAGCACTCATTTCTGTATAAAAATTTCAGAATGTCAAAATGGAAATGAATTCTGATACCACTTTTGTAGTCAGAAGTGAAAGGTGGGTTATGTTTATGAAGTTGTATTAACACATTGACTGTTTTATTATATTTTTTTTCCATTTCACTCTACCTTTTGTGATGTAATGCTGTATGAAGAATTTCCTGTATATAGCATGCTTACAATGTTTAGCATGATTGTGCTGTATTCTTCTAGAAAACAACTACAAAGTGTGTGACAGGAGCATATTATATAATTTAGTTGTTTGTTTTTGCCTTTTAAAGGTGTCAGCCATACATTTAGTATATTATGATTTATGTCTGTTCATGAGAAAGATCTAATGATTCTTGACTACATCACATGTAAAGCAGGTTCTGCTGCTGAGATCTTGTACTGGGATATCAGCACAGCCTAGGGGTGAAGTACACAACTGACTTTGGCTTTTTTTAGTTTGACTTCATAACATATACTCTGTACCAGATTCCAGTTTAAATAATGACGTAAGTCCGATATTTCTGTCTGTGCAATCTGCTTATTATTCACAATTAGGTGCCACACTGAATGGCTGTAATACAAAGATACATTTACATTTTAGTATCTGAAAAGTCCATGTTTTATGATCTATATCTAAAATGTCAATATATTAGTAATACTATGGGGTTTATTTCACAACTGCATTTGATTATCAACCATAATACCTCAAAACCTCACTAAAAGAATCACAGGCCTAAAGCAGATGCCCTATGCTGACCGTCTAAAAAACCCCAGCTATATTCTGTGGCATATCCTCTACTCAGAGGCGATCACTGCTTAACATACAAGGCCATGTCAAACCCTAAGCTGTTGGACATGCTCCACTTAAAGAAATTCCAATCCCCCAGAGCCACACGCTCAGATCTAAACCTTGTCATCACAATGAACAAAACATGCTGGAGGGATAGGTTCCTGACCCAGGACTCCCCATACTCTGGAATAGACTGCCCATACATGTCAAGCAGAGTGCCTCCGTGGCCCTCTTCAAAAGGAATCTTGACGATTGGATGGGAGATAGGAAATTCACCCCAGGGATCATGTCAGTCACCTTGCTAGACAGGGGTCCAGGGAAGTAAATACTGTGGGAAGAAATATCCAGGGAATTGTTATGGCTAGGCCTGTGTAGGCCCTAGGGCTGATAGCCTAGTATCAACCTATGAACCTATGAACCTATAAGCAATCCTATATTAAACTACTGTCAGTGTCTTCATAGTTATTTTCCTTTTCTTTTATTAAATTTAACATTTTATTTATTTAAGGAATACCATCTCCTCCGTCAATTTCTGGACCCACAAAGCAAATCATGCTTAATGAAAATGTGACATTAAGCTGCACATCAGATGGATTTTACCCTAAAGAAATCAACATTACATGGTTACAGAATGGGAAGGAGGTTCTAAATTCCACAAAAGTTGTCTATTTAAATATGGCAAACAAGGGATATCATGTACAGAGTAACGTCAGTATTCAAGCAAAAATAGACTCACCTGTTATCTGTCGAATTACTCACACAGCATTAGAACTACCTATAACTTCAACATTCCAAATGAACAATATTACAAAAGGTAAGTTGATTATTCACATCTAATGTCATTCTTTGTCAGAAAATTAAATAATAGCCTTTGAGACATGTTTAGTTATACTGACTGCATCATTTCACATGAATGCATAAATTACTTCTTGGAAAATTAAACATCTGTGGACTTCTGTTTTTTTAGTGGAACTCAAAATATGTTTCTTTTGCTTCATCAGTTTCTGATGTATTATCTGGTTTCCAGCAATATGCATATATATGGACAAACTGTTTCACTGAACAAGACAGATAGCCAGAGGAGGGCATTACTGAAAAATGCCATGTTACTCTAACATGGAGATCTATATGTAATATGTCAATCCATGCTTATGTGGCAATCCATCTCAGATGAGTTTGATTATAAGCTTTCAGTGAGCTTCAACCTTAAGTCCTTTAATTAGCTTGTTCTGTCTTATTTTGCCTACGATGTATCACAAAACAAGTCACTCAACTGGACAATGATGCAGACTACCATACAAAAATATGCTTATGTCTAATCAGTTTACCTGGTTAAAACTAATATTTAAAAATACACATCAAAATCAATTTTGACTACATATTCAGATGTTATCTGAAGTGAGTTCTGGACAGGTTCACTTAAACTATGACACAGGAGTTTATGAATGTTGTCCGGCAAAAGGGATCTTATGATTTACAGAATTTTCTGTTTCAAACAAATCTCCTTTTTGAGGTTTTTCTATCAAAATACTAATCTGTTAAATTAGCTAACACTGCAAAACTCATATGTTTTTTCTTTCTGAAATCAAGTTCACCTTTGCAGCAGATAGATAATTAAGGGATGACAGAACAGAATCCCCAAAGGCTTAGTTAAACATTATTTTTTGTTCTGAATATTTTTTTCTGTGATCGATATTTTGAAGACAAAAGAATTAAGAAATTGTATTTTTGCTCGGTGCCATTTCTGTTAACTGTGCTGAAGTCTAGTCACGTTTCTTAAGTACCTTATGTGGAAATTTATGATGTTTTGCTGAACTTCCTGACCAAAGAATGTTTGGCTCAAGCCACACAATGACATTTGCCAGGGCAGGCTGTGAAGCTGTAGGCATAAATATATACTGGCAGGTGGAGATTGCATCATGTATTTCATCTTGCAACACTCTGTCGATTATATACTCTTCATAGTAGCATTTCTTCTTCCTGCTGAGAAAAGGATGCATAGAAGAATCCAAGTGTATGTAAGTATGCCTCATTCATTTATGTTAGTGAAGTTATATGTGCTGGGAGATATTAGTAAGTCTCACAGAACAAGAAATCTCTGTTTCACAAGTGCAAATCACTTCACTTATCAGAACAGGGGGACACCCCTGTAAGAGATAGACAAGGAGTGTATATACTGATGATCTTCTTATCAGAACAGGGGGACACCCCTGTAAGAGATAGACAAGGAGTGTATATAATGATGATCTTCTTATCAGAACAGGGGGACACCCCTGTAAGAGATAGACAAGGAGTGTATATACTGATGATCTTCTTATCAGAACAGGGGGACACCCCTGTAAGAGATAGACAAGGAGTGTATATAATGATGATCTTCTTATCAGAACAGGGGGACACCCCTGTAAGAGATAGACAAGGAGTGTATATAATGATGATCTTCTTATCAGAACAGGGGGACACCCCTGTAAGAGATAGACAAGGAGTGTATATAATGATGATCTTCTTATCAGAACAGGGGGACACCCCTGTAAGAGATAGACAAGGAGTGTATATACTGATGATCTTCTTCCTGCACTGACCCAGGATTTGCTGGCATCTGTCATTATATATGCAACAAGGTAAACAAACCTCCAGAAAATTTACTATTACAGGAAGTATAATTCTTTCTGTTACAGTCACAGTAAACTTTATTGTCATTTAGAACTACATACGTGTAGCCTAAATGAAATGTGGTGCATCAGCTCAATTCTTGAGATTACAAAGGAAAGTGAAACAACACATACAAGTAGAGGAATAAACATAACTAACAAATACAATACTACTCCTAGTACACACAAGAAAGAGCAGAGACATTTACCAACCCACATACAGGGAAAAAATACCCTCCCCTGAGTTAAATTAACTACCTTATTTAAAGTAATACAAAACACACTACAGACTGAACAATGCCCAAGTTATTTATCTAATATTGCACTTGAGTGTGTTAAATAATACTGACTACAGATATGATAAATAAATGTTGTACTTACTTGGAATATATGTAAGTATATATTGCACAGATAAATAAAAATTGACTTATTATGTATCCAGACCCCTGTGATAAGTGTCTGAATTCTGAAGTCTAATCCCTAACATAGAAACTGTTATTTAATCTTGTAGTCCTGCAGGTAGTGCTGTGATATCTCCTGCCTGATGCCAGATGCTTAAACATTCATGAGCAGGATGAGTGGTGTCCTGTATTATTTTGGTGGCCTTTTGGATGCTTCTTGCAGAATAAAGTTGTATCGATGGAAGACTGGAACATGTTACCTTCTCTGTAACCCTCATCACTCTTTGTAGCACCTTCCTTTCTGTAACTGTGCAACTTCCAAACCACACTGTGAAGCTGTAAGTGAGGGTACTTTCCATTGCACCTCTATAGAAGGTGGACAGAATATGAGGAGGAAGCTTAGCTTTTTTCAGCCTTTTTAAAAAGTGGAGGCACTGGTGCACTTTCTTTACCACTTAGCTGATGTTTCCCAACCATGAGAGATCCTCTGATATGTGTATACCCAGGAATTTCATACTCTTAACCTTCTCCACACTCTCACCATTGATCTTGAGTGTCGGGTGGTTTGTCCTCCTTTTCTTGAAGTCGATGATAATCTCTTTGGTCTTGCTTACACTCAGGTCAAGGTTTTTCCCCTCACATCAACTGATCAGAGATGTCACCTCCTCTCTGTACACCCTTTCATCCTCCTTTGTGATGAGCTCCATCATTGTGGTGTCATCATCAAACTTGATTATATGGTTGGACTTGTGCTTAGCATAGCAGTCATGAGTCACGATGTTGAATAACAGCGGGCTGAGAACACATCCCTGTGGAAGCCTGGTGTTAATCCTGATGCACTTTGATGTGTTTTAACCTGAACACACACTCTGTGATCTCTCAATCAGGAAGTCCAGGATCCAGTTACAGAGATGTTTACTGATTCCTACATATGTCAGTTTTCTGTCATCTGGATTGGTACCATCATATTAAATGCTGAGTTGAAGTCTATGAATAGAAGCCTCACATAGTTGTCTTTGCCCTCTAAATGCTCAAATGAGACGGGTAGTGCTACTGATATGGCATCAGCCATGTATCTGTTAGCTCTGTATGCAAACTGCAGAGGGTCAAAATCAGGAGGCAGACATGATGAAAGATGCTTTTTGATAAGCTGGTTAAAACATTTCATAACAGTGGATGTCAGAGTGGCTGGTCTGTAGTCATTAGGGCAGGAGAGAGTGGTTTTCTTAGGTAGTGGGATGATGTTAGTTTCCTTGTAGCATGAGGGTGCTTTCACCATGACAAGAGAGGTGTTAAATATTTCCTTGAGCACTGTGCATAGTTGATCAGCACACCCTTTTAAAACCTTTCCCAGTATGTTGTATGGGCCAGCAGCCTTCCTGGGGTTCACTCTCCTTAACTCCCTTCTTACCTCCTCTGTGCTGAGCCTGAGTACTGCATCCTTCTCATCAGTGGGTAGCATTAATGCCAACCTGTTGTTTCTTTCCTCAAATCTACCAAAGAAGATGTTCAAACTGTCCAGGAATTTGATGCCCTCACATTGTGCTTACCTGATTTTGTAGTCAGTGATCTTCTGTATGCCTTGCTATAATCTCCTTGCATCCCTCATGTCTTCACAGTGGCTCTGCACCTTTCTGCCATACTCCCTCTTTGCCTCCTTTATACCCTTCCTCAGATTACCTCTTGCTATACTTAGGGCTGCTTTGTCCTTAGCCTTGTAAGCTGTTTTTCTGTCCTTCAGAAGCTCATATACATTTGGGGTGAGCAGTGGCTTCTGGTTAGCTCTAATAGTGATACTCTTGGTATTTATTACCCTATCAACACAGGTTGAAATGTATGCCATTACTACCTCACTGTATTCATCAGTGTTCAGATGCCGATTCACTGTGGCAGCCTCCTTGAACATATCCCAATTTGTTCTTTCAAAGCAGTCTTGGATGGCTTCTGTAGCCCCCTTGTGACATGCCCTGATTTGTTTCTTCATGGGTCTCTCTCTAACCATTGCAGGCTTGTACGCTGGTGATAACAACATTTTATAATTGTCAGAGTTTCCTATTTGTGGAAGTTGTACTGCCTTATAAGCTTTCTTTAAATTTATGTACACGTTGTCCAGGATAGTATCACCCCTTGTAAAAATATCCACATACTGATGGTAGTGGGGGAGTATTTCTTTCAGATCTGCTTTATTAAAGTCACCAGCTGCCACATGTACAAATTCAGGATATGTGCTTTGCAGCTCACCCATGTGATTGCACATTTTATTTAGAGCCTCAGTGGTATTAGCACTAGGTGGGATATACACCACTGTTACACCCACCCCATTCAGCTCCCGGGGCAAGTAAAATGATCTACATTTAATAGACAGGAACTCTAAGTGACTACAGTATTGTAGAAAACTAAAGTAATTGATTTCTTTTGTTTTAATGCTTCTGACAGAATTTGTCATTCTTTAACCAACAAAGGTAGAGTGAATGAATTAATAATGAAATAAATAATCAAACAATAAATGCATCTATAAACAATAGGTAGCATTGTAAATGCCAGCTTTAACATTGCATTAAATGTTGTGTGAAGAGAATGTACATATCTGCTGTTGGAAATTCACATAAAAAAATTGTTTCCATTTATAAGATAGTCAAAGAAGTGTTATTTTGATGTGTTCGCTCTACAGTCCTGTAGCTGAACTTCTAATAACACTCCTAAAAATCAACAATAGGAAAACTACATATTTAACAGCAATTTATATACCACTAGGGAATAATGTTGATACTCCTGAAAACATCCTGTATTGGAAATCCCAACAAATTAACCACAAAGTATAATACATGGAGACTTAAATATAGACTGGTAACTCATAAATTTCACTACCCCCACTGATTCCATAAACGTGTTCAACTTCAGACAGTTAATAACCACACCTACTAGAATCAATAAAACTTCAGGGAGGCACTGAACATTAGATTGGATTCTTACAAACAATCCAGAAAAATCTGTCAAAAGTAAATTGCCTGTCAGATAGCATAAGTGACCACATACCTGCATATACTATTAGAACTCACCATAACCTAGATAAACATTATCTATTATCAAATATGAAATGCAACAATTTTCAGCAACAATCTTTTCAATGAAACACTAAAGTACTATAACTGGTATGTACTTAGAATAATACCACTAGATACTGCTGTAGGGCACTTTAATAACATATTCTTACTGGCATTAAATTATCTAGCACCAGTACATAATAAAAAAGTGAAGCCCATCCCCGCACCATGGCTGACAAAAGAAACAAACAAAAAATCATAACAAATAGGGATAAAGCCTGGAAATATTGGTATAAAAATAGAACTCAAAATATCTTCCAACAATGTTGACATCTTAGTAGCCTTGCAAAACTCCATGTGAAACATGATAACCAGAGATACTATACCAACCTACAAGACAAACCTAAAAATAACACAGAACTCTTTTGGTCATCACTAAATAAACTACTCCACCCTAACAAGACCACCACTCCCTCTCCAAAAACAGACAATATGACAGACTCTATACCCACACAGTTTAATTCCTTTTTTATACAATCAATATTATCTCTCTTAGACACTAAAACATCTGCACCCTCTCTCTAGCCCTGTCCAATCAAAACTACCCACAGCTCTTTAATTTTAGTCCAGTACCCACCTCACTAAGAATGAAGTCACCCCTCAAACTAAAAGCAGCTTCTGTATCTGTAGACCATCATACTACTTAAAATGACTGTAGAAGTCATAGCCTTCCCATGTGTCCATACTAATTAATAGACCAATAGCAAAAAGATACATACCATCACCATGGAAAAAATCCTACATCATACCACTGCACAAAGGTAGCACATCTACAGAGTTTAATAACTACAGATCAATAGAGATTCTCTCCCCTCCACTCCAAGATATTAAAAAAATTCATCCATATACAGCTGATGAAATACCTAACCTCAAATGACATGCTCTCAGAAACACAACATGACTTTAGGCCCCAGCATAGCACCACTACTTTACTACTAGATTTTACCAATATAATCAACCAACACAGAAATAAAGCAAGGATATTATGTCATTTAGTGATATCAGACTGAAATCACACACTAATGCCCTTTCACAGCATATACAGAATAATCCTGGGCACAAATTGAATTTCTTGGCCTTGGAAAAGATCATTGATGGTATAAGAGGAGGAGACTTATCAGATAGAACTGAAATTAATGAAACACATTGGATAGCTGACTTTCAAGCTGACAAGAGCCCTGGACTAAATGGGATAGTCTCTTTAAAACTAGTTCTTAAGGACAGGAATCTCAAGAGCTAATCCAATTGGATGAAGTATATTACATAAGATGGAGGCAGAGAACAAGTTAATTAAGGATCTGATGAAGGCATAGCCAAAAGCACTTATCCCTACTTCATTTTTAATTATACTTGCATAAAGAATTTTATGGGATTTTATCCTGGTTTGAGCTTTAGCATATCTCTCCATAGTAATACTGCAAGCTTTTGCTCTGTTTGTGTTTCTTTTAGTATGGCAGTCTTCAGTGGATGGTAAATATTTGTTTTGTTCAACATAGAAAAAAGGTCTGCTTCTGTCCATCTTATTCTTACACTTGTCAAAGGTATTGGATACTGTCTCACACTAGCAACTGCTCATTCGACTCTCCTCAATAAGTCTTTCACAATACTCCTTGTTGTGATTTCTTAGTAACCTATCTGTAAGGCAACAAGCCGTTCAATGACAAAAAACCTACTCATTCTTTCAACCAGTTACTACATGTGTCCCTCAGGGATCTATCCTGGGTCGTCTCCTTTTTAATATATTTATTAATGACTTCCACACCTCCACTCACCATGCCAGTTTAATTCCGTATGCAGACGACTCAAGAATAATATGCGTGGGGTCTACCATAAATAAGCTCCAAGACATTGCCTAAAAAATCTTTCTGCTCTGTAGAAATCTGGCTCAAAAAATCAAACCTCCTGCTCAACCCCAAGAAAACTAAGTAAAATGTTGCCAAAATCAAAAGCAATTTTTTACCATAAAGTCAGCAAATAATAAAGTCATAGAAACTGTAACTCACAGTAAACTTCTATGTGTTATAATAGATGACATTCTCAATTGTAACCAGTATATATTGCACACCATTAAATCTACACACCAGAAACTAGGCTCCCTCTTTATCATTTCTCCATATCTTTTGGGTTTCTAATACCATGACGGGAATGGACCACATTCCTAAATCAAAGTATAATTAAAGTTCATGAAATTAGTATTGTTTTAATCTTTGATGTCAGCCAGAAGTGCTCTTTGCAGCACCCACACTGTGCCCAGTAATGACTCTTTCTGCAATTCATATGGAATTACATGTATCGGTAACATATCTAAATATGATTGTAGATTATTTTTGTAAGACCCATTGCACCTACTACTATTAGATCTGTCTGGATATTTTTCTTCCAAATTGCTCTTATTTCTGCCTGCAAATCCTGATATTCTATGACTTTGTGTTTCTCTGTATGCAAGACACTGTAGTCACTGAGTGTGGCAATTTCAATGATCAATGCTACTTTTATCTTCTTTTCATGGACCACTATATCTGTTTTTTTTCGCATCTGTCTTTTGAACTGCTGGTAATGGGTGACCCATTGTGATGTAGACTTCATCATTTTCTATGATGTTTTGTGGCTTATGTTTCCAGTGTTTTTCATCTGCTTCAATATTATAATGTTTGCACAATCCCCAGTGCCACAGTCTTACAACATTACTATGCCTTTCAGTATAGTCCTTCCGTCATTAGTATGTCACAACCAGCAACAAGGTGTGCAACTGTTTTCAATTCTGTTTACAAAACCTACATTTGTCTGTTTCTCCCACATGTTCAATGGATTTTGTAAACCAATGTGCACACAGTCTGCTATCTTGGACCACCAATATTAACCTAATTGAGAAATGTAAACAAGTTTTAAAATGTTAAGTATCTTTCTGTTTAAACAGAATGTTTAAAGAATCTGTTACTTCTGTGTTCCAGTTCTAACTGCACATGTTTGAGAGGGACATTCAAAAGTACAAGCTGTGGAGACACAGCTGAGTAATGAGTGAGTCATTGGAATGTTCCTATTTGCTAGGAGATTGTTTAAAAAGCTGATTGACAGAAAAATAATTTCTTTTAAACAGCTGACTGTTAATTTTGAGATTAGACAGTAGAGATCTGTCTGTCAAGTACAGAGCAGTTTGTCAAGTACTGAGTGGACACCAAGAAAAATGAACTCACCAAGAAAACTTTAAGCTTGCCTTGGCCTTGCTATTGTATCTTAGAGTAGATCAGAGACAGTATTTCTTTAGTTAGATCAGGAAAGTTTAGTTACAAAGATAGAGTTTTTCTTGAATAATGGACTGCTATCCTGCAGTTTGATTTACATTTCTGGTGATTGAATTCTAATGTTTATTGAGTTATTGATTTTAAATCTTGTAATACTTTTTACTTATTATTAAATGTTTTTCATTACTTTATGCTGTGGCTGGAAACCAGTGTCTTTCTTTAGAGATTAGACAGTGCTTCTACCTGTTTGATATGCCCCAGGTCACTTTGAAGGCCTGACTGATCTGGTCATAGCTATCATTTATTTTGATAATTCATTTTCATAATTGGGCCCCTTTAGAAGAGCATGAAGGCCCTCTGATTGGTGGCAGTATTATTGTATTATTTTGGGAAAGAGACACAGCTAGAAATTTGTGTCAGACTTTCCCAGAAATGTTTGAATGTTTGAGATTTAAATTTTCTTTGAATATGAGTATATTAGAGATCTTAAACTGGGATACTTTGCTCTGTAGTGTGTAATAAGAAAATACATTTGGGTGGACAGAGGTATATAGTCCATTCCCAGAAAATAGAAAGTGTTCCTGTTGTGCTCTTAGGGGAAAACTGTGAAATATTATTTCTGTTTGAGTGACTGTCTCATATTGGAGTCAGTAGTGAGGATTGAAGATCCTTAGTTACTGATCCTGGATAGTAAGGGATGTCATTTAATTGGTGGCAGTCCAGTGAGGTATTAGCCAGATGTCAAATAGTCTATCAGTTTTTGTGATTTTTGTGGACTGCTACTTCCTTCTACAATGGGGGGGGGGCATCCTTTCCCTGAGCCTGTCCTAGCCCCATTGTAGGAATGTTTCCATGTCTTAAGGATTCTACACTATCATTTTTTCCAGTCCTGGTACCAGTGCACTCACCAGGATTGGGCACTTTTTTTTATCCTGGGACTTGTGCACCCAGCTATCTTCTTATATTTTAACTTACTTCTGTCCATGATATATGCTATATAAAATATAATCTATATATCAGTGTCATCTTTGAGAGGTTTTGTGAAAAATAGAGTCCACCCCGTGAAGGTTCTCACCAAGACTTGAGGATGAATTAAATTCCAGCAATACGTCTCTCCTTTTGCTGATTTTATCATCTCTCCATTTGGACCCCTTTATATGATCAATGGTTTCCTTACAGATACTGCAAGAAAAAACTCTAGCTACCACCTTCTTATTTCCAACTGTCTTCTACACTGCTCCTATCCTAACAAACTTAAACAATACTCAAAGAAAGAAATCTACCTTCTGCTATAATAAAATAGCTACATTTGCCACCAACCTCCCTCATATAACCCATCATTGTCATAACTTAAAGCAATTAAACTGGCTTGAACTACACAACTACATAACATATTCACAACTAACTACAACACACAAACTCATTCATCATCTAGAAAAATGCTCTGCACTACATATCCTATTACTGGCCTACTATCCAGCAAGGGACTTCCGCTCTACTAACAAATTCTTATTACTTACAGATAAGTCACGTAATGTTACAGGAAACTCGCTCTATTCCCAGTACATTGCTAAACTCTGGAATAGTATTCCACACACAAATAAAACTCTCCAACAAACTCAACAGGTTTAAACTACTGCTTAACCAATCCCGGTCCTGCACATGCTCATCTCAAAGTTGAGACTCTGTGTTTACCATATGAAATTCTCCAAATACTCTCCTTAAACAGGTACATCCAAACTTTCACTGAAATGGCAAAACAATCTTTATACATAACTGCTGCTTGTACAATCCACTAAGTTACATGTGGGCTTTCTCTTTAGTAACTTCCACTTCTGTAAAATCTTAGAATGTATAAATGTAACTACAGTCTGTGTATAAATGTAAATAGAAATGTAACTACTCTGTGTTTAACTGGAACTTATTATAATACAATGTAAGCAAATGGAGCTTTTCTCCTCAGGTCTCCACACAAAATGGATATTACCCAGTTAGACTTTCTTGGTAACAAAGATAAATAAATAAATAAATGTTCAGAAATGGTCTACAATGATACTGCACAATCTGAAGCAAAATAAATATCTAATACCCTAGTTGACAAACTTAGTTTGAATTTTTTCAACCTAAAGTTATAGTTATTCTACAGATTCTACATTTCTAGCACCCCCAATATAATTTTTCTGGAACAAGTTCCCTCATCCCTTACAATTTCTTTCATGGGCCCTGATAACACACCAGGTTTCCTGATTATCAGTGTCAAATGCAGCCTGTCAGAACCTCTACTTAAACTCTTTAACTTAACCATCTCCACTGGTAACATTCTTCAAATCAGGAAAACAGCCTTTGTAATGCCGTTACCCAAGGGTGACCCATCCTTGGACCCTGATACCTATAGACCCATTGCTCTCATTAGCCTCATATGTAAAGCAAATGGAGCACATTATCTCAGGCCTTATTAATCTAGACACTGAAAATTTCTTAACCCTCGACCCTAATCAATTTTCCTTTGTCAAAGGAAGGTCCTACCTCTTTAACCTCATTAATTTCTTGGAGAAATATCAAAAGTAGTTTCCAAATACATTATAGTTTCCAAAGTAATCTCCAAACAAGTCTTAATTCCCCTTTACTCATATCTTGTCTGACACATTGTTGAATATAATGCACCTTCAAGTATGTCTTTACACATAACACTCATCTTGATAGAGATCAGAAAGTAATAATGAAAACAAATCTTAGTTATCATGAAAGACCGTCAGCCATCAAGACTGATACAGGACAAGTACAGCGAGGTTAGGACTAGAAAACAACAAAAAACATGATCTTTTGCCCCCAGTGGTGATCTCAATTAAAGACCCCTTTAGTGGGATCTCACCCCAGTATATGGGACATAAATGGATCAGTTGAACGAGAGAGTGCCTGTTGGTCAACATACAGCAAACACAAATAAATAGTTAACAGATAGCAAGAGCAAGAAATGAAGTAATTAAAAGAAAAGAAAAGAAAAAGAAATATAACAGAAATGCAGCAATTTGGTTTTTGGCACCCCCCAGTCTTTATACTCTGCTGATGGGCAACAACTAAAGGTTAACCATTGTGGATGATGACAGAAATAATGGGAGAGTAGCACATACCCAGAACCAGAGACACCAGACTTTGCAGAAAGTTGCCAGTAATGTTGTTTATGGAAACAATGCTGTAACAAT